>NC_087079.1:2075729-2263229 GCF_026151205.1 Bolinopsis microptera | reverse complement strand
AGAACTGCAAGTACTCCAGAATACTGGCAAGATAAGGACTGTTAGTGAAGGGTCTGAGGTCCAGATCCTCGTAACACTGAGCTCTACAAGCTCCTGTCCCCACCCCCCCCCCCCCCCCCCCTTACATATTTAGTGCGTAATACTTACAGTTGTACTGACAGAACTGCAAGTACTCCAGAATACTGGCAAGATAAGGACTGTTAGTGAAAGGTCTGAGGTCCAGATCCTCGTAACACTGGGCTCTACAAGCTCCTGTCCCCCCCCCCCCCCCCCCCCCCTACATACTTAGTGCGTAATACTTACAGTTGTACTGACAGAACTGCAAGTACTCCAGAATACTGGCAAGATAAGGACTGTTAGTGAAGGGTCTGAGGTCCAGATCCTCGTAACACTGGGCTCTACAAGCTCCTGTCTTCTCGACTATCTCAGCTGCTGCTGACACAAACGAGGTTACCTGAAACAGAAAGTCATTAACTAACCAATCACATAATCCTGTGTAATCCTGACCGTGTTCAGGTCACGTGGTCTACAAATCTCAATCAAAACAGAAACGGGCAAATGGGCATCGTTTCATCATTTTTCGGTAAAATTTCATCATTTTTCGATTAGAATTCTGATATGATACTCTGTTGAGCTGAAATATAGTTAAACATGTTAATTAGAGGATGGTGAGCACTTGATGTTCATTTTCATCATAATGTTAGTTTAAGCTGTTTTTAAGCCCACGCCCATCGACATCCATTCGACCAAAAATTGGGGAATGAATGGGCATTGGGTTGCCCCTCCCCTCTAGATTAGCAATAATAAAATTTAATTTAAACAGTAATACCTTGTGTTGTGAAGGTATTTTATCGTACTGGTAAGTACACTGTGCTCTACACAGGTTACTACTTCGTATAAAGTTCTCTATAGCACTGTCTAGATAGTACACACACTGTCCCCACTCCTGCTTCTGGTAGGAATCCACTCCTAGATCATTAATTAATTAAGTAATGTTTATTGATGAATGATAATTAATTGATTATAATTATCTTTTATGATAGGGTAAATAATTACTTCAGAATTGTCAAATTTAAACTTTCGTAAAAACAATTTGGTTGAAGAAGCTCATGTGCGTAAAATCCTATTTTAATATCAAAATTTTAAAAGTTATTTATGTTTTTTATAAAGTTAACATTAGAAGGTTACTAACCTCTTCTGTACTGGCTATGGTAATGCGGCTCCATTCTTGGCAAAACATCGCCATCAACTTGGAATATTTTATACAAGTCCTGCAACCTGAAGTACAGCGATTTATCTTCTAATTAATATCTCGTAATTAAATTAGAGAGCAAGACAAGGGCTCAGATCGGATCTGGAAAGTGGAAATACTGATAAAACAGATCAAATTAGTTTACTAATTATATTTCTCACTTATAGTTCACACTTCCTACACTCCTCAACTTTTTAAATTCCAGGAGTAACTTTTCACATATATTTGATAAAGGTTTGTATTGTGAAAGGAGCACAAGAGAACTGTGTCTACTTGAACATGAGCCCGTTGAGAGTTACGGGCAAGTAAACAAAAGCTTTTTTGTGTACAAGGTGTTTATATGCGACTGCTTACTACTTGAGTCAAGTGTGAAGTTCTATTGTTGACGTTCAGACTTCCGCCTTATTCAAATTAATAAAATTTAAATTAATCAAACCATAAATAATTAAAAGTAAATGCCTCGCACCTGCTAATCATGCTAATTAAAAGTAAATGCCTCGCACCTGCTAAACATGCCAACATTAGTGGGGTTATGCAGTAAGAATGTCTCTGCTGCTTCTATATTCCCTGTGTAATTCCTATCCTGGAGAGTGAAGATGGTAATAAACAAACAAAGGAACTTTATAGTTTAAAACAAATTCCCACGAACTGCAATTAAAATATTTGTAATATTGTAAGATATATTATTAGTTTTAAACTAATTGCAACACTACGAATCTATTACATCTATTGAGAATTATGTAGTGTAACGCGATGGAAGTATTTTAAGCGGGCATATCCTGTCCAAACCCAGGATGCACGGCATAAAGAATTTCAAATTCTGAATTTGTTTTAACTTGTTTGTATGAAAAGCATCAATAGCAGTACCCCGGTAGAGCTAGTACCCACCGTCGACCGTTTGAGGTATGCTTAACCATACCATCACCAAATAATTCTACTTTGTTAAATTTGCAGTTTAAAAGCTTAGTTCTCACGGCTGAAGATTCCCAGTTGTCATGGTAAATGTCACGAACAATATCACGTGCAAAATGGTGTATAGTGGAATGTATAATATCTCTCAGTGCCTAGTCTTCAACACCAGCATCTGACATTTCGTATACTCTAATTATATTTGATCCAGCAATATTGACTGTTGTCTCTCAGAAGACTCTGGTAGCTTATCGAATGAGTAATGAGTATTCAGTATAACGTTATAATGACGATAATCTCTCAAATTCGAGCAAAGGTAGGTATTCATCATGGGGAATCTATCATCCAAAGAAACGTATTATTATAATATTCTTATTTGAGTATTATTGGAGCCACAGATATTACATTTAAGGCGTGATGTCTATAATGCATTCCAATCATTGCATATTACTAACAAGCATGAGGCGGCGTACCAACTCATACCCTGGTCTCCTTTCACCACTCAAAATATTTAACACAATTATCCACAACTAGATAATATTATTAATGCACTTTTCGCGTGCAACATTTGACAATTCCTCGGATAAGTCCTAAGAATATAAAACAATAAAGTTTGTCCTCACCGCGTGCCAGCACATCTGTATGACGTCATAATACTGGTTCTTCCTAAATATGTGTTCTATAAGGGGGTCAGGAGAAACTACAGGGTCACCTAGTTTACCATGGCAACAGTTGTCAACACATGTGCTAGTTGCTAGGTACACACTTATTGTCTGCACTTCGTCTACCTGCCGATTAGAATGTTGGTATCATTAGATTTAAGATATGTTGAATTTTAAACATGTACAATATATTAGTTGGTGTGATTAAATGGTGCTATGTTCATAAAAAAAAGTCGGCTTGTTTCATAAATCAATGAAAGTTGAAAACAAATTTACTCACTAAAGTTTTGTCTTTAACACACTGTTCAATACACATGCTATTCACCCGTCTACGGAACCAGAAGTTATCAATAGCTCTAGTGAAGAGCACCGCTGCGTCACTGTACCTGTTCTCAGCATAAGCTTCAAAACCTTGAGATCGCAATGTCAAATAGTCCAAATCTGCGGGAAAGGAAATTGTTTTCTGAGAGGTTAGGTGATGTTATGATATTATGATTTTGGTGAGAAAATTTTAAAATCTTATTCATAATGTAATATAATGTTATAATGCCAAAAACCTTAACTAATTATATTGTGACGTTTAGTTAATATAGTTAATAGTTATCTTAAAAGAATTACTGATTTTGTATTGAATTTTCCATCCTGAAAGAAGCCAGGAGACTTAGAACCTTGCATTGAACCTTTAAAGAAGAAGGATCCGTTAGAAGACAGGTCCTGATACTTTACTACACAAAAGTAAATGTAAACAACTCAAGTTGTCAATAATTTAAAATTGAAAGGCACAATTTGGAATAGAAAAGTTGCTAGGTTGTTGTTAAATTATGATTTGGATGTTTCAAGCTTTCCGGGACCCAAATTTTATTGTTTTGGCTGAAGTTTTCTTCAATGACCAGTTATAGAGTTCAATGTGGATGGCACAAGACAAAATTGAGGTAATAAAGTTACATTACCAAAGAAAACTTTGATAAAGAAAAATCATCAGGATTGAAGGAAACATTTTGGAAGATTTTTCAATACAGTAGTAGCTTTTTGCTGTTTCCTTAACCAAAATTTCACAGTGCTGACTGAATATTTGACCAGTGACCAATCAGTGAAGTCAGTGTGAGTGACACAAGTCACCATCAAGATACTGAAAGCTGAATATCCGGAAAAATCTTTAATAAAACTACATACATTTGCTTAATTCTCTTAGACCTTTTGGCCTTAATACTGTCAATCCCTTTGGATTACCTATATTCCATAAACCTTAATATGATCTTTTTACCTTTTTCGGATTCTTAATTTTGTAACGGTTTGAGTTTCACTAACCTTTTAACATTTTTTAGGTTCAATGTCACTGGAGATGACTACAATCGAAATATATTTGGCAAGAATCTGAATGTTTTCAGTGTTGAAAGTTTAGTTTCTTAAATCCTGGAGTAGTCATTCGTGTCCCTGATATTTGGGTTAATTCTAACTCTCCTATCTTTAATAAAAGGAAAGTTACGAAAATTTCAGATTTCAACTTTCCGCGACCCAAATTTCCCTGTATTGACTGAATTTTTCTTCAGTGACCATCTATCAAGGTCACTGAGGATGGCACAAGACACGATTTATTGGATTCCCAAAGAAAGCTTTGATAAACTGAATATCATCATAATTATAGAAGAGCAAGATATTTTACATCATACAAAATATACGAAGAGTATCACAAGTAAGGTAAAGTAAATTATACATATCATTTATTGATTTTTTGTGTTGTAATGTGTTAAGTGATCTATATAATAATAATAACCTTTATTTCCGACTTGTGGTTCAGCTGTAGCTGTAGTCGATGTCAAGTGTGAAAGTAGTTGTAAAAGCACCAACATTAGCTGAAGAAAATTCCAGCTTATACAAACCATTGTCATTCCTTATTACTACAGGAACATATAAAATTACCAACATTTTGACCAACCAAGCACTAAAAGCCACACATCTTATCAAATTGTAATATTTGTATTTGAGATCTAAGATGATGTACATATTCATTGTGCTGCTTCAGCCGGGTCGAACAATAAATGTACACAACAATAAAGTTGGCTCCTCAAGCTTTTATGGAAAAGAGAAGAAAAAAAGAAAAAAACGTTTTTATGGTGCAGCTACATAGCAGGAAAGGTTAGCAATGTGAAAAATTACTTATACACAATATCTGTTTAAGACTCTGGTAGGGGTCTTTTAAGACTCTGGTAGGGGCCTGCCCCAAACCCCCTCAGTTATTCCACCAATCCTGCCAGAGTGACTCACAAGACACGTGCACGTGTGTATTAGACAATGTTGTGTAGTAGACAATATTACTATAATAGAATGAAACTAATAAATCAATGAAACTAATAAATCAATGTTTTAGCTCATTTTACAAAGTCAAATATTTAAAACAATTCAAATTGTATAGTGCTCAATTTGTAAATGACTAGTTGATCTTTGCTATTGGAAGTTTGTCAAGGACTGGCAGCTAGCGGGGCAAGGAATGCACGGGCTTAGGGGCTTTTGTGCACACCAGAACACTAGCTCGGTAGATTTTTGGAAATTAGAAGGACTGAAAACTAAAATTGTTTTTGATGGAGGCTGAGGCATGTTTTTGAGAGGGACGGTATAATAGCTTGTGGTAACAACTGGCCTTTACTTTAATAGGATGAAGTTTTAGTTTTAGGACAGGAAGAAGGCATTAAGAAGATTTGCTCTTTGTTTACAAGGCAGAATATAAGCAATGTTGGTTATAATAGATACAATGTTGTATTTAGAGTAATATTGAAATAGAGTTATGGGACACATGCAGTGAATACACCATGTGACTGGCTCAAATCTTGTTACTGCGCAGCGCTCAGCCTGTCATCAGTCATTCCGCAGAATCGCTATTTGTTTATGAACGTTATAGCCTGGGGTCCCCAGGTAAAAATCTCGACAATACGTGACAGCACAACGGATACACAAGTGATACCTAATTTAACCTTCTCATCCTAAAAAGAAAATTGGTATTGAGGAATTTGCCCTTGTCACAAAAGAGACACTCATGCCTCCTCAATACCAATTATGGCTCTTTAATCTTTATTGCCCAAAAGAAGACCGGGACAGCTTTGTTAGTCTTTCAAAATCTCAATCACATTTCAAAAAGCTAGAACCGAAAACATACACTGCACAAATAATGGACTGGTTTAATCAATTGCCTTAGTGCTCTAGAAAATGGGACAATAACGTAAGGCTTGATGAAAAATGGGAAAAAAAGAACAGAGAATATGCAAAAATGATATAGAAATCATAACACAAGGATAATAATGCATAAAAACAATTTAAATAAAATTTGTGAGATAAATGCAATTAAATGCAGTTATTATGAATGAATTTGTAATTAAATATTTTTGCAGGATAATGCGAAGAGGAGCTGGAGTCTGGACCAGACTGGTGTGACATAGCGGGCTCTTACTAATTCGCTCGCCCAAAAATTTCACGTGACTTTGGTTTTTATGGTTTTGCAGCCGTACAAAACGGTTTTACATAAACCCTAATCCCAACCCTAACCCTAACCATAACCCCGAAGCTAACCATATAAACTTTCACACAGCCATGTGTCTACGCGTACTGCGTGACGCGCTTGTTTCACAAGCGAGAGGGCTCTGCAAGCGAGAGGGCTCTGGTTAGAGCAAATATAAACCCTTACCATAACCAGAGCACTAAACAATCGAATTCATGTTTTACTAGCCTGTCAAGTGACCAAAACGGTTTTTTGCCCATAACTCTCTGTGGAATCATTTTTACCTTGCTCTAACCAGAGCCCTCTCGCTTGCAGTAGCGCGCGTCACGCAGTACGCGTAGACACATGGCTATGTGAAATTTTTACCCTACGTCATGTGGGGTGTTTCGGAACCAGCATCCAAAAATACACATGGCTATGCGAAATTTTTACCCTACGTCATGTGGGGTGTTTCGGAACCAGCATCCAAAAATACACCAATTCTGGTCAATTTCACACCCAAAGGGCCTTTTCACAAGAATTTTCTTAAAATTTGGGCGAGCGATTTATTAGGAGCGGACATTGATTCACGATGTCAATCCTTCGCATTTCGCCGATCTGCATACGTGGTTGCGAGAAGCATTATTTGATGCGCGCGCGACCCAGTAGTGCATCGCGCTACAAAAGCGGACATAGCGACTACTCACACATCGATTTAGTTCACTTTTCTCTTCCACACCTTACTGGGCCGCGCTCAGCCTGTCATTGCGCCGAATCTCTATTCTCTATTATATGTTAATGAACATGATAGCCTGAGGTCTCCAGGTAAAGGTATAGTATAGTAGTAGACAATTAAAGCATTAACTCTTTATCCTCTTTTGATTCACGATGTCAATCCTTTCTAGCTCGGCGAGGCCCAGTGGTGCATTTCGCCGATCTACGAAAGCAGAGAAACATTATTGGATGCGCGCGCGACCTAGTAGTGCATCGCGCTACATAAGGATAACAATATCCTTTCGTGCGCTATCCAGGCCCAGCCTTTCTTTAAAAAAATTTGAAAAAAGGACAACGCGAAGTCAAAAATGCGAACAAATTAAAATTGATGTCATGCACTTTATAATTTTAATTGTTATTGGTTATACAAATAATGAAAAAGATTTTTACCCTTTGAAAATTCGTTTTTGATGGTTGTATAAGTGTCATCAATAAAACTAAGCAGCGCGCGCCAGGTCAGTCCATTATGCATTAACAATGAACAAATCTAAAATTAGTACAGGGGGAGCCGCGCACTTCGTGCGCGGCGGATCATACAACGTATGACAAAAAATTAGTACAACTCCCATTTAAATACAAAATAGCAAATAAGAAGATCTTAGATTAATGTTGTAGGTTAATAACTAATACAAAACGTGTATTGTATTAGACTCTGGACTCGTTGACGGGTAATCAATAATGTCTTGTCATGTCAACATTTTAATTCGCAGCTAGCTCGGTACTTGTATCACGTGGTGACCCCCACGGTCGCTTCACTGTAGCGTCTTCGACGCAGGGGGAGCCGCGCACTTCGTGCGCGGCGGGTCATACAACGTATGACAACTCGGTACTGGGTACGTGCGGCCCAATGTTGGGCTTTACCAAGCTTTTACGCGTATAATTGTCGCGCGGCGAGCTGTAAAAAAATCGTGCTGCAGCTGCAACGAATAAATAAATTGTTCGTAATTGTTAATAGACTAACCCGGCGCGCTACTTCGAACAAAATATTCAGACGAGTGTTATCCGTCAATCACGCACTTCTGTTGTTTATGCTGTATGCTTTGTGACGTAATCAAAGTGATAGTAAATATTTGATTCACGATGTCAATCCTTCGCAGCTCGGTGAGGCACAGTGGTGCATTTCGCCGATCTACTGTGCATCTCGCCGATCTACTGTGGTTGCGAGAAGCATTATTGGATGCGCGCGCGCGACCCAGTAGTGCATCGCGCTACAAAGTAAATATGAAATCAAATAGGTTGCTAACATGCAATTAGTATACTGTCAGGCGCTTTCTCTCTCTCTCTCTCTCTCTCTCTCTCTCTCTCTCTCTCTCTCTCTCTCTCTCTCTTTCCATATAATACGTTGTAGGCCCGCCGCGCACCAGTGCACCGCTATAATAAAAGTGAAAGGCGTTTTAATTTCCTGATCAAGAAATGGAATAATCCAATTATAAAATTAATACACAAATTTTTAGTTATAAGTTTTATATATTATATATATATTTTTTATTAATTAGAAGTTAAAATATAACATAAATTCGATAGTCTAGTCTAGAAATTATTATATCCCAAATGAATCGTTCGAAATTTCATCAAATAACTGCAAATTAATAATATGGCATTACACATTATATTGACCATTGTTAATGATCTGGCCCGGCGCGCGCTACTTCGTAGCTCGTGCCATCGGGCCATTTCGAGAAGAAAGCGGCGCGCGCTACTTCGAAGAAATTTAGACGAGTAACATCCGTCAACACATTATATTACTTATATTACCCATTAAATTCTGAAATAATTCACTTATAAATAATATGAACATAAACTAGAATTAAGAAAACAAATTTCACGAATTTCATTACTGGGCCGCGCTCAGCCTGTCATTCGATCCGCCGAATCTCTATTCTATGTTTATAAACATGATAGCCTGAGGTCCCCAGGTACGTAAGAATTAATTCAACAAGCGAACTAAAAATACAACAAAGAAGGCGGAAATGTCTGATGTCATAACCAATAACCTTAAACCTAACCATCATATTATATAGCGCATCATTAATAAATAACCAACAACATTCAGTTCACAAAATTTTCATGACTATTTAATAGTTATTTTTATTTGTAAATACATGTTTACAGTTTATCATAAAAACAACGCAATATTAATTAAATTGGGATAACCAATAACATCATAATTCTAGCAGAAGTTAATACAAGATTAAAATCGCATTTTCTGTATACTTTAATAACATGTCAAATTAACTAACAAACTAATAACTCCAGGGATTGAAACTAGCCGGGTTGGCATGCCAACAATGTGATACCCTGTCTGTGTACCTTCACGTGTATGGAATGTTGGTGGTACAGCTCCCCGTCTATGTTCCACGTGGAGCAGTTTCCACATTCCGTGTCCTTGTCATGTGAGCAGGTGGAACTAAACATGAACTCCGTTACTCTGTGCACGTCCACTAAGTCTCCTGTAAACTGAGGAGGGTGGGTTAGGAGCAGGAACTGGTATTTATAATGTACTTCTGTGTTAACTATTGAGCACCCAGTCATGAAATAAATCGGAGTCAAATAGTGACAACCAAACCACATTTGATTGGTAAATAAACGAAAGTTCTAAACCAATAAACTGACAACTGGGTTGTTACTCACTGGTTTACTGAAGAATGCGGTATTTGCGAGGTATTTGAGGTATCTGAGCGGACTGGCCCGTCTGTGGACTATAAGATCTAAACACCCGTCCCCTATGTGAGCAGCTGGTGAGAGTCCCTGTGGGGAGGCAGTGCAGAGTGTTAGTTTATTTATACCCACTACACACGTGTATTAGTATTACTATTAGCTATATCTTTAGTTGTTGAAGGAAGCCCCGAAGAAGGAAGGGACTCAGGTCGCTCTTACTCTGTTATGGCTTGTGTATAACGTCTGGGAGTATCGCTGAATTACCATTAGTATCCACAACATTAGCAAGCTCTCATACAGGGTGTTTCAAGACTCGTATCCAAATGTGAACTTTTTTTTGGATTTTATAAAGGAGAAAATTAAGGAAAAGCAGGACAATTATTCATCTCAAGACTATTCAGCGACAGGTGACTAAATTTGAGAGAGAATTGACACTCAGAAGAAGAACAGGTGGGATATATAGTATACAGGGTCGTATAGTATTGTATACACAATTTACAGCACATCACTACTCACTAGGCTAAGCTAGTCTGATGCAATACTGTTAAGTCTTTAGCCCTCTATAATACTATAGAGGGCTAAAGACCGCTCCAGTCTCACCCAGAATTGAACACATGACCTGAGTGCAGCCAATAGAATCGTTGTTTTAAAACGTGCGTGGAACTGCTCCAGGAACTGCTTCATTGCTTCATCTAAGGTTTATTTCCAGGTTACTACCGAGTTGCTTTTACTGATAGTAAATAAACTTTTCTCTAAAAGTCTAAAGAACAGATTGTCAATGTTTTGGTTGAGCCTTGCCCGAATTCTTGTTGTCTCTCTGGTGATTAATTCAATAAACCTCGCTTACTGTACTTGCCAGGGAGGTAAGAGTAAAGATTTATTTTATTGTTTATTTATTCATAAAATAGTTATCATAAAGAAAAGTAACTATGAGGGCCTGGTAAACTGGAAATCTTGCGATGGTAGGTAACCCTGACGAGGTCTACTTAACCACGTGGTCTCGCAGCTCTTCTCATTTTTAGCTTTTAGATGACTTTTCTTTCAGACTATAATACGATGAAAATGTATGCAAATAAGGACCCTAGTAGACCCTGCAATTCCGATAGCACATTATACCAGTTTTTACTATGAATTGATGTTAAATCTACACAAGTAAATTGAATATCTCGATCAGGAACTAATTGGGAGAACATAGCCAGACATGGAACAGCCAGTCAGATTGATACTCAAATATCAGATGATGGATCAAAGTTCAGATTCGCTCAATATGCAATAGATGGAATCACAATTTCACAAAACGGGTAAGTGTGCTTTGAATCTTATCATTGCTTTACTGACGTTTACTGTGGGGTAGATAAAACTTCAGACAGTTCACGGTATTTAATGATTAACTCAGCCACCTTAATATTTCTTAAATTAATAATCCTTCAGGAAATTTGCTCTGGCTAACTCAAAAGGAGGCTGGTGGAAACTAACGCTTCCCAAATGCTACTTCATCCATTCAGCCACCATCTACGGCCGAAGTAACCACATGATGGGCAGAATTGACGGTGTCAAGCTATTTGTAGAAGGTAGCTTGATCGGAAAGATAGAATATGTGGAGAAAGCGTCGCAGAAATATATCTTCGATAAGATTTGTATGTTTGCCAAAGAGGTGGAGGTCACTGCAGCTTCATCTAAATATCTCCAACTGGAAGAAGTAATGCTTTTCGGAAATATGTTTCACAAGGAATGTGTTGGTAAGTAGCACGTGGAATCAGGTGGTTGTAGAGGCGCAGAGCAAGCATTGATACTCAGAACCCTGGCTAATAAATATACAAATTTAAAAGTTAACTTAGATATCTTTAATTAAGTCAGAACCCTGGCTAATAAATATACAAATTTAAAAGTTAACTTAGATATATTTAATTAATTCAGCTGGTTACTGTGGCCATGACCAACAATATCCATGTAATTTATTTTAAAATTTAATGGTAGTCAAAATCAGCCTACGATTAAATTAGTCAACGAATAAGATACATCTATTTTATAATGGGTTCATGCTATTCTAAAATGTTGACCATGACCTTAATGTGGCAATATCCAAAGTAACATAGTCCTTCCTTTGGCAGGTTGCATATTTAAACAAATTAAAAATAAAATCAAAGATACTAAAAATAAAGGATTCTAAAAACGAAGGATTCTTAAAATATCGGTCCTAACCTTGTTGGCTTGCGGGGAACAACAGGACATAACACAGCCGTCTATAGAAACAAAGTGGTCTTCTAGAACAGTCCACTGTCCTTCTGACTGTTCTGTGGTCTCTTTACACACCAAACATCTGTTGTGATTATCAGGTGAAATGTGGATACTGGTGTATCATATCGTTCTAACTTTTAGCAAGTGAACGTGATTAACCTATCAGCATTAATACCCAGAATCATGTGACAAAACAAATAAGGTTCTTATCCCCACTAGACCTTGTAAAGCATATTTTCGTGGGAGATGGTGCAACAGTTACTTCATCGATAATAAATCGACAGAAACACGTGAACACTTAGACGTTAAGTCACCCTCTAGCTCTAAAGATCCAATTGATCCTTATTGGGGGGGGGGGGGGGTTGTTTCTTACCCGTGTTTACAAATGTCGGGGGGGGGGGGGGGGGGGGTTGTTTCTTACCCGTGTTTACAAATGTCGGGGGGGGGGGGGGGGGTTGTTTCTTACCCGTGTTTACAAATGTCGGGGGGTGGGGGGGGGGGGGGGGGGGGGTGGGGGGGTTGTTTCTTACCCGTGTTTACAAATGTCGGGGGGGTGGGGGGGTTGTTTCTTACCCGTGTTTACAAATGTCGGGGGGGGGGGGGGGGGGGTTGTTTCTTACCCGTGTTTACAAATGTCGGGGGGGTGGGGGGGTTGTTTCTTACCCGTGTTTACAAATGTCGGGGGGGGGGGGGGGTTGTTTCGTACCCGTGTTTACAAATGTCGGGGGGGGGGGGGGGGGGGTTGTTTCTTACCCGTGTTTACAAATGTCGGGGGGGTGGGGGGGTTGTTTCTTACCCGTGTTTACAAATGTCGGGGGGGGGGGGGGGGGGGGTTGTTTCTTACCCGTGTTTACAAATATCTTGAGGAGACCCGGAAGTGAGTCCTTCTTTAAACTCTATCCGTCCCTTGTAAGACTTGAGATTTACAATAGTTTTAAACCCGGAGAAGTCGTAACGTGTGGGTCCCATCCACCTGTACTCCTCACTCGACTTTAACACGTCGCCTGGGTACTTAAATTATAATTCAAAATAAATTATTTAATACATATTATATATGAAATTACGCTATTTAATACTGAGATGAGGCCTGTTCTATATCTAGAAAACTTTCTCATTTGTACTATGAATGTTAACTTGTTTGATCTGCACAATGAGAATATGAGCGTGAAATTTATTCATCAGTAATATTCAAGTTTACCGAAAAATCCGTATCCTAAAAAGTTTGTGCCAAATCTCTCGATTTCTCCATCAAACCAACATGACGTGAGGTCTATCTTTAATTCCCTTCCTGAATTTAATATTGCAAATTAGGAACTGTGTAAAGATGTAATCTTTTATATCTCAATCATTTACATCCAAAAGAACGTGAAGAATAATAATAAATATGAACCGAAAGCTTTTTTAATGCACGCGAAAGTTTTAAAAGTGAAGTTACCCATTGCAATCTGCATAGCACTTGTGGTAGTATCTGCTAGTCCTGTTGTACAGTACACTACTGTGTTTGTGGAACCTTCGAGAACAATCAGTTACTAAAAACATTATCAACCACATTTCTTTCATGATAAAATGGCAAAACATTTTAGAACTAAATTTTTGCTAAATTTAGATAAAATACCCGCGGGGATCAAGCCTATTTTGATAGGACAGGGTTGGGGATTCACTTTTCTAGCTTCTTCTCCGAACATTTCGTATTGCTGTCTCCAGAGTAAGCCGTTAAACACCTCGTGGAATACTCCGTCCCCTCCTATGCAGACTATCCTGCGAGAGTATAGATGATAAATGAGTATCTATCACAAGACAAATGTAAGCTTCTAACATTCTAACATTCTACACGCCTGTAAACCTAAGCCCTTCAATTCAGATAACACTCAGTTTTTTAAATAAATAGACGGTTAATTTGGCGAAGGCTTAACCGTCTTTAATTCTTCGTAACCCGTCTTTAAATTTGTTGGTAGAAGTAAGGTCAGTGTGTGAAATGTGTCTTGCCGTCTTTCATTTTTTAATTTTATGAAGGCTCCGTCTTTATAAAACAAACTAAGTGTATTAAGATATTATGGACTCAAATAATTCAAAATTGGAGTTTTTTTTAAATCAGTTAATTTATGTACATTATGAAGAAAAAGCAAATTAATTCAGAGAATATGAGAAGTTGTTTCAATTCAAAGCGGGAAATCAGGAAATGTAAGCATTTTCGTATCCGCATATCATGTAACAGCCAGCCATGTAGCGCGCGAGAATTTTAAGTGTTAACGATGGCGTGCTTTTATCAACTTAATAAGATTTGGCGTTGGCGGTTGGCGCCTCAACACTCGATTTATTAGCTATTAGAAGGTTAATCGTACAACTAGAATTCACAACTTACAAATAAGGAATTTGCTTGTAATTTTTTCCAATAAAATGTCTTACTTATTACTCTGTACGCGTCCCAACTCCCATATACAATTTGAAACATCGAAAAATTATCAAAGAAATGTTTACTCCCGCTCAGGGTGAGATTGGTATTTCTATCGAAGGCTACTGTTCTTAATTAGTATCTTAGGAATTTGTAAGACCTTTGAGTGTCCATATTTGTGTAAGAAAGCTGTCCCCACATTTCACAAACTTAACCTTTACAATTAAATTTGTGTTATGCTCATGCTTCAGAAACAAAGGAGATCACATAAATAGGAGTATGGAGAAATCACACGCATTTTATCAAGACAAATCTTACAGCAGTCCGTGCCACACCCAATTTATCAACTAACTAGGACAAATCAACTAGATACAACTATCCTTTGAGGATTAATGATTGGTTGATTGATATAAGTAAAATGAATTAAGTTGGTCACTAAATACTAACGCATCAGTTGAGTTTAAATCCATTTCTCTGACGATATCTCCTGCGTGTCCAGCCCGTTCAGTCACTGAAATTACACTTAGTGTTAACATATCTCCAGCCTGTCAGTCACTGAAATTACACTTAGTGTTAACATATCTCCAGCGTGTCAGTCACTGAAATTACACTTAGTGTTAACATATCTCCAGCCTGTCAGTCACTGAAATTACACTTAGTGTTAACATATCTCCTGCGTGTCAGTCACTGAAATTACACTTAGTGTTAACATATCTCCTGCCTGTCAGTCACTGAAATTACACTTAGTGTTAACATATCTCCTGCCTGTCAGTCACTGAAATTACACTTAGTGTTAACATATCTCCAGCCTGTCAGTCACTGAAATTACACTTAGTGTTAACATATCTCCTGCCTGTCAGTCACTGAAATTACACTTAGTGTTAACATATCTCCAGCCTGTCAGTCACTGAAATTACACTTAGTGTTAACATATCTCCTGCGTGTCAGTCACTGAAATTACACTTAGTGTTAACATATCTCCTGCGTGTCAGTCACTGAAATTACACTTAGTGTTAACATATCTCCTGCCTGTCAGTCACTGAAATTACAGTGAATAGCAGATCGAGTAGTGTTGTATATATATAGATTTTTATTCTAATTTTAGTCGAGTATTTGAACAATTTGTTGTCGTTTAGCCATTTTTGATTAATAAATTTTATGAGACAGTTTTCTCACATATTTACCAATTTTGTCAGCATGAATAAGAAGTTGTTACTTTGAAACGTCGTTTATCCTAACAGTGCAATATCATTTGTCGCAAATCAGAATAATCAGAAACTATTTGGAAAAACCCAAAAACTGTCTACTGAAATTACACTTAGTGTTAACATATCTCCAGCCTGTCAGTCACTGAAATTACACTTAGTGTTAACATATCTCCTGCGTGTCAGTCACTGAAATTACACTTAGTGTTAACATATCTCCAGCGTGTCAGTCACTGAAATTACACTTAGTGTTAACATATCTCCTGCCTGTCAGTCACTGAAATTACACTTAGTGTTAACATATCTCCTGCGTGTCAGTCACTGAAATTACACTTAGTGTTAACATATCTCCAGCCTGTCAGTCACTGAAATTACACTTAGTGTTAACATATCTCCTGCCTGTCAGTCACTGAAATTACACTTAGTGTTAACATATCTCCTGCCTGTCAGTCACTGAAATTACACTTAGTGTTAACATATCTCCTGCCTGTCAGTCACTGAAATTACACTTAGTGTTAACATATCTCCTGCCTGTCAGTCACTGAAATTACACTTAGTGTTAACATATCTCCTGCCTGTCAGTCACTGAAATTACACTTAGTGTTAACATATCTCCTGCCTGTCAGTCACTGAAATTACACTTAGTGTTAACATATCTCCTGCCTGTCAGTCACTGAAATTACACTTAGTGTTAACATATCTCCAGCCTGTCAGTCACTGAAATTACACTTAGTGTTAAAATATCTCCTGCCTGTCAGTCACTGAAATTACACTTAGTGTTAACATATCTCCTGCCTGTCAGTCACTGAAATTACACTTAGTGTTAACATATCTCCTGCCTGTCAGTCACTGAAATTACACTTAGTGTTAACATATCTCCAGACGTTCAGTCACTGAAATTACACTTAGTGTTAACATATCTCCTGCCTGTCAGTCACTGAAATTACACTTAGTGTTAACATATCTCCTGCCTGTCAGTCACTGAAATTACACTTAGTGTTAACATATCTCCTGCCTGTCAGTCACTGAAATTACACTTAGTGTTAACATATCTCCAGACGTTCAGTCACTGAAATTACACTTAGTGTTAACATATCTCCTGCCTGTCAGTCACTGAAATTACACTTAGTGTTAACATATCTCCTGCCTGTCAGTCACTGAAATTACACTTAGTGTTAACATATCTCCTGCCTGTCAGTCACTGAAATTACACTTAGTGTTAACATATCTCCTGCCTGTCAGTCACTGAAATTACACTTAGTGTTAACATATCTCCAGCCTGTCAGTCACTGAAATTACACTTAGTGTTAACATATCTCCTGCCTGTCAGTCACTGAAATTACACTTAGTGTTAACATATCTCCTGCCTGTCAGTCACTGAAATTACACTTAGTGTTAACATATCTCCTGCCTGTCAGTCACTGAAATTACACTTAGTGTTAACATATCTCCTGCCTGTCAGTCACTGAAATTACACTTAGTGTTAACATATCTCCAGCCTGTCAGTCACTGAAATTACACTTAGTGTTAACATATCTCCTGCCTGTCAGTCACTGAAATTACACTTAGTGTTAACATATCTCCTGCCTGTCAGTCACTGAAATTACACTTAGTGTTAACATATCTCCTGCCTGTCAGTCACTGAAATTACACTTAGTGTTAACATATCTCCTGCCTGTCAGTCACTGAAATTACACTTAGTGTTAACATATCTCCTGCCTGTCAGTCACTGAAATTACACTTAGTGTTAACATATCTCCTGCCTGTCAGTCACTGAAATTACACTTAGTGTTAACATATCTCCTGCCTGTCAGTCACTGAAATTACACTTAGTGTTAACATATCTCCTGCCTGTCAGTCACTGAAATTACACTTAGTGTTAACATATCTCCTGCCTGTCAGTCACTGAAATTACACTTAGTGTTAACATATCTCCTGCGTGTCAGTCACTGAAATTACACTTAGTGTTAACATATCTCCTGCGTGTCAGTCACTGAAATTACACTTAGTTTTAACATATCTCCTGCCTGTCAGTCACTGAAATTACACTTAGTGTTAACATATCTCCTGCCTGTCAGTCACTGAAATTACACTTAGTGTTAACATATCTCCTGCCTGTCAGTCACTGAAATTACACTTAGTGTTAACATATCTCCTGCGTGTCAGTCACTGAAATTACACTTAGTGTTAACATATCTCCTGCGTGTCAGTCACTGAAATTACACTTAGTGTTAACATATCTCCTGCCTGTCAGTCACTGAAATTACACTTAGTGTTAACATATCTCCTGCCTGTCAGTCACTGAAATTACACTTAGTGTTAACATATCTCCTGCCTGTCAGTCACTGAAATTACACTTAGTGTTAACATATCTCCTGCCTGTCAGTCACTGAAATTACACTTAGTGTTAACATATCTCCTGCCTGTCAGTCACTGAAATTACACTTAGTGTTAACATATCTCCTGCCTGTCAGTCACTGAAATTACACTTAGTGTTAACATATCTCCTGCCTGTCAGTCACTGAAATTACAGTGTCAACTCAGGGGTAAAATAATAAACAACTTTAATAAACAACTACTAATTGTGTCGTGTAAATCTTCAGTTAGAACACAGTGAAATACTGCCTGAAGAACCTTCCGTCAAAATGATTGATAATCGACTAATTTCTGTATCTATTATTTGACTCAGCATCTGTTTGACAACGTTTAACTTTCTAGGGCATGATCGTTCTCATTCCTTTTAGGGAATCTACTTTTGTTCAAAATAATCTATTGTAGTACTGGCTAAGCTCAACAAAGCCAACATTATTTTATTTGTCAAGTTTCAGCCAAGCGAATATTAATGAACATACACAATTTAAACATGAACTGTGGTTGTTCTTCAGTTTTTGAATTGTATTGTCGTTGTGCAGTCTGACCTCTGAGTAGGTCTTGATGATAATGTTTACACCAAGCAGTCGTTGCCAGAGGTGCAATATTCACTATTCAGTTCTATATACGGCATACGCGTGATAATAAGGTGGCTAGCTAGTGAGTAGTTTACTCTCGGATATATGTACTCTGCAATAATTAGACGATAAGATGTTACCCAGAAGTGATGATAATTAATATGTGCATATTTGGAATATGAGTGTGATGTCAAGGAAACCTCCTAACTCAGTTGCTACTATGACTGTTTCGTGGTGTTGGTTACTAGTTTTCTGTGTTTTTTGACTTTGCCATCTTACTCTGTTTTGATAGTTGTGATAGTACAAATAGCGTAGTCAGAGGGCCGGGGGTGAGGAGGGGGGGTGGGGGTTGGGTGGGGGGGGGGGGGCTCCCCTTTGAAAAAGGGAAAGTCCCGTGCAGAGCGCAAATTTGGTTAAATATTGGACGTTTGGCTGCAGCTTACTGCCTAGCTTCTTACAGTTATTACTTACTAGTAATAGTGGTTATATTTTCTAATTGAACCTCAAATCAGCCTGCTGTTAATTTCTACACCCTAAATGACTGTTTAACTTTTTGTTACAATGCCATTTACAGGTGCTCCCCGAGTCTGATAATAACATAAAATCATCAACATTTTCTGGAATTAACTAGAACATTACAAAGGCGCGATGATTCTGTTCTTGGTTGCTTGCCTGATACTAAGGATTAAAGCTCAGAACGGAACGAATCCTCTCTCCTGTCCTGGTGGTTAGTGTAATTTAGTGTAATTAGTGTTATTTAGTGTTATTTAGTGTAATTTAGTGTTTCTTGGGTATTTGTAATTTGTAATCTCTTATCAGGAAAGGAGCCTTTCCCTTGTCACAACAAACGGGATCAATACAAATTCTACCCAAGAAACATTTCAACCATGCGACTTATAAATAATGTTCCGATCCGGAATTACATGTAATTTAGTGACATTTAAACATGTTTTTAACAAAGTTAAACGATGCTGACTAACAGTCACTACTTTATACTTTATAGTGACCTACTCACAACATCTTATTTCGTTATCAGTTGATACTAGATTAGGGAACAGTGCAGGATGATATTGTTAGAAAAACAAAGTTCAATCAATATTCCCGTTAGTAAGATATATTTAACAAGATTCACAAAGCTAACAACAACAGGCTGGACTCCAGTAACACGTAACGAGAAGATCCACTTCCGACCTTCAAATAATAATTCACTTGAAATAATGACGAATAGTGTAGTGGGAGGGGAAAGAGATGAAAGGATAAAGGTGAACTTCTACAGTAAATACCCGATGTCACCCTACGGCTGGAGAACCTCCCCATCGGGAGGTGTCATTATCAACTTCACCCCGTCTCCTTCGTACAACATCCTTGAGTGCAGTCCTTCCTTGAGCTCTAAAACTAATTTCACAGTTACCCTACCCTCCGCTACAGAAAAAGTTTGGAGGATTACCTTCTACCGTTATACTGCCGGTACCCGTGAGGAGGCGGAGAGATCGACCAGGCTAGTCATCCACTGCAACAATGAGAAAGTAGCTAATGTGCTCCTAGACGAATACTGTCGTGTACCGAGACGTGACTGGAATAAAGCATGGAACCTGAGACAGACTGCGCTAATCAGCTTCGCCTTCGACACGGCCTCAGATTATTATAGAAAGGGTATAAAAGCAGGTGAATAAAATCAATTAGTTTTAAAATCAATTAGTTTTAAAATCGATTAGTTTTAAAATCAATTAGTTTTAAAATCAATTAGTTTTAAAATCAATTAGTTTTAAAATCAATCAGTTTTAAAATCAATTAGTTTGAACCGAGATAGAACCAGAGTTAGTCATTTTTTCAGGTAAAGAAATAATAACTGAGCCCAAACTGAGCCCAAAATGATCGATTTTACGTATTGTAGAACTCGTGGAAGTTTTTAAAGCCTAAAACTGGCAGAGATATGGACTTAGAGAGACAATAAACATGACAAAAGTGTCAAATGGAAAATTTTGAAATTCGTTTGTCTGTATCAATTTATAAATTGGTGATCACTATTTCCCATTTCCCTCAGTGGAATGCTCCGGTTTAAATTCCGATTGGAATTTAAATTCCAATTGGAAGAACTTGGAAGCAGATAAAGAGTTTCCTGTAGACGCTGGAACGGTTTTGAATCTGAGCTGCGAAGAGGGATATGAACTAAGTGGAGATAGTAAGGTGACCTGCATGAAAGACAACGAATTCGCTTACAATTCTTCAAGCAAACCAATTTGTAGTCGGATCGGTTAGTTTCAGTAACTTAACCAAAAGTTATTTCTAAAAAACCACCAGTGGATAATCCAGTGGATATTATATTGATAATTATGATCATATACTCATACTCACAGCAATGTGATGTTGTTTCACTTTTAACAGCGTGCTTTTCATTCTGATGCAGCATTTTATACGAACTAAAAACTACTTCAATCATATCGGTGATAAATTATCTATATTTTACATTTTATATTTTATCCTCAGCGAAATGTTACGGAATAAAAGAAATCGGGAAGGTAGGTAAGCACATGGAAGCAGATAAAGAGTTTCCAGTAAATGTTGGAACGGTTTTGAATCTGAGCTGCGAAGAGGGATATGAACAAAGTGGAGATAACAAGGTGACCTGCAGCAAAGACGGGCATTTCGCTTATTCAAGCAGACCACTTTGTAGCGAGCCCGGTTAGTTTTAGTATCTTAACTAACAAGCAGACCACTTTGTAGCGAGCCCGGTTAGTTTTAGTATCTTAACTAACAAGCAGACCACTTTGTAGCGAGCCCGGTTAGTTTTAGTATCTTAACTAAGCAGACCACTTTGTAGCGAGCCCGGTTAGTTTTAGTATCTTAACTAAGCAGACCACTTTGTAGCGAGCCCGGTTAGTTTTAGTATCTTAACTAAGCAGACCACTTTGTAGCGAGCCCGGTTAGTTTTAGTATCTTAACTAACAAGCAGACCACTTTGTAGCGAGCCCGGTTAGTTTTAGTATCTTAACTAAGCAGACCACTTTGTAGCGAGCCCGGTTAGTTTTAGTATCTTAACTAAGCAGACCACTTTGTAGCGAGCCCGGTTAGTTTTAGTATCCTAACTAACAAGCAGACCACTTTGTAGCGAGCCCGGTCAGTTTTAGAATCTTAACTAACAAGCAGACCACTTTGTAGCGAGCCCGGTTAGTTTTAGTATCTTAACTAACAAGCAGACCACTTTGTAGCGAGCCCGGTTAGTTTTAGTATCTTAACTAAGCAGACCACTTTGTAGCGAGCCCGGTTAGTTTTAGTATCTTAACTAACAAGCAGACCACTTTGTAGCGAGCCCGGTTAGTTTTAGTATCTTAACTAAGCAGACCACTTTGTAGTGAGCCCGGTTAGTTTTAGTATCTTAACTAAGCAGACCACTTTGTAGCGAGCCCGGTTAGTTTTAGTATCTTAACTAAGCAGACCACTTTGTAGCGAGCCCGGTTAGTTTTAGTATCTTAACTAACAAGCAGACCACTTTGTAGCGAGCCCGGTTAGTTTTAGTATCTTAACTAAAGCAGACCACTTTGTAGCGAGCCCGGTTAGTTTTAGTATCTTAACTAAGCAGACCACTTTGTAGCGAGCCCGGTTAGTTTTAGTATCTTAACTAAGCAGACCACTTTGTAGCGAGCCCGGTTAGTTTTAGTATCTTAACTAAGCAGACCACTTTGTAGCGAGCCCGGTTAGTTTTAGTATCTTAACTAAGCAGACCACTTTGTAGCGAGCCCGGTTAGTTTTAGTATCTTAACTAAGCAGACCACTTTGTAGCGAGCCCGGTTAGTTTTAGTTTCTTAACTAAGCAGACCACTTTGTAGCGAGCCCGGTTAGTTTTAGTATCTTAACTAACAAGCAGACCACTTTGTAGCGAGCCCGGTTAGTTTTAGTTTCTTAACTAAGCAGACCACTTTGTAGCGAGCCCGGTTAGTTTTAGTATCTTAACTAAGCAGACCACTTTGTAGCGAGCCCGGTTAGTTTTAGTATCTTAACTAAGCAGACCACTTTGTAGCGAGCCCGGTTAGTTTTAGTATCTTAACTAAGCAGACCACTTTGTAGCGAGCCCGGTTAGTTTTAGTATCTTAACTAAGCAGACCACTTTGTAGCGAGCCCGGTTAGTTTTAGTATCTTAACTAAGCAGACCACTTTGTAGCGAGCCCGGTTAGTTTTAGTATCTTAACTAAGCAGACCACTTTGTAGCGAGCCCGGTTAGTTTTAGTATCTTAACTAAGCAGACCACTTTGTAGCGAGCCCGGTTAGTTTTAGTATCTTAACTAAGCAGACCACTTTGTAGCGAGCCCGGTTAGTTTTAGTATCTTAACTAACAAGCAGACCACTTTGTAGCGAGCCCGGTTAGTTTTAGTATCTTAACTAAGCAGACCAATTTGTAGCGAGCCCGGTTAGTTTTAGTATCTTAACTAAGCAGACCACTTTGTAGCGAGCCCGGTTAGTTTTAGTATCTTAACTAAGCAGACCACTTTGTAGCGAGCCCGGTTAGTTTTAGTATCTTAACTAAGCAGACCACTTTGTAGCGAGCCCGGTTAGTTTTAGTATCTTAACTAACAAGCAGACCACTTTGTAGCGAGCCCGGTTAGTTTTAGTATCTTAACTAACAAGCAGACCACTTTGTAGCGAGCCCGGTTAGTTTTAGTATCTTAACTAACAAGCAGACCACTTTGTAGCGAGCCCGGTCAGTTTTAGTATCTTAACTAAGCAGACCACTTTGTAGCGAGCCCGGTCAGTTTTAGTATCTTAACTAAAAACAGCAC
This sequence comes from Bolinopsis microptera, assembly GCF_026151205.1. Classification (NCBI taxonomy): domain Eukaryota; kingdom Metazoa; phylum Ctenophora; class Tentaculata; order Lobata; family Bolinopsidae; genus Bolinopsis; species Bolinopsis microptera. The sequence continues at coordinate 2,239,947 of NC_087079.1, read as the reverse complement.
TGCTCTCGGATTGTAATACAAGGGACAATTAGAACTGCTAAAGTTATGATATCAATAATTACGATAGTTTGATAAATAACTTTTTAGAAGATTCTGTCGCAGTGAAGAACGGTCTGCCAGTAGGATGGATAGTTGCAGGGATAATTTCTATACTTGGAAACTTACTCTTCACAATATATTTCACACTGATGTGCATAAGAAAGAAATCTAATGGAAAGGAAGCAGTCGACGCTAATCAGGAATAAAACAATGATACTCACTTAAAATACTATACGAAGAACTAAATCTTAACTAACTTTAAAATAAACTTATTATTTGCCTAAATTAGCTGCGCAAAACACAAACTTATAATATTGTGACCTTTTTCTGTTGTACTTCTCAACCATTAGGGACCCCCGGTAGTTATCAGTAGTTAGGATGCGAGATTGTTTTCTTTATTGTACTTTATTTGCTACAGCCCCTTGTTATTGCGGGTGTGGTATTTATTACTGCACCTTGTTTTGGTGGCTCCTATACATAATTTGGTTTTTGTTATACTGGGTACTGGATACATGGGGTACACTATTGGTTTTCTCCTTTTATTATATCTGGGTTTGTTTATAATAACTTAATCCTGTATAATTATGTACTGTTTGAAAAGATTAAAGATAAAGATGTGTGTCTGTACCCATGTAGACTACACAAAGTACACACATCTCCCAGTACTACTACTGAAACACACAATCAGAAGTAACCAAGCTCAAAAGCTAGCCAATGGAACACTGTAACCATGACAACTAGCCAATGGGATGCAGGAGATTGGTTGTGTAAGCCAGGGATGATTTCCTGTTAACAACTTGTTAAGTTCTGTAGGATTGCATAATAATGTGTGTTTTGTGGTAAAGCAGCTTACCACAACCCTGTGTATTTATACAAAGAAGCTCATGTAATCTGGCAATATTACCTGTAACAGTAGTAGTTACCTGTTACAGTAGTAGTTACCTGTAACAGTAGTAGTTACCTGTAACAGTAGTAGTTACCTGTAACAGTAGTAGTTACCTGTAACAGTAGTAGTTACCTGTAACAGTAGTAGTTACCTGTAACAGTAGTAGTTACCTGTAACAGTAGTAGTTACCTGTAACAGTAGTAGTTACCTGTAACAGTAGTAGTTACCTGTAACAGTAGTAGTTACCTGTAACAGTAGTAGTTACCTGTAACAGTAGTAGTTACCTGTAACAGTAGTAGTTACCTGTAACAGTAGTAGTTACCTGTAACAGTAGTAGTTACCTGTAACAGTAGTAGTTACCTGTAACAGTAGTAGTTACCTGTAACAGTAGTAGTTACCTGTAACAGTAGTAGTTACCTGTAACAGTAGTAGTTACCTGTAACAGTAGTAGTTACCTGTAACAGTAGTAGTTACCTGTAACAGTAGTAGTTACCTGTAACAGTAGTAGTTACCTGTAACAGTAGTAGTTACCTGTAACAGTAGTAGTTACCTGTAACAGTAGTAGTTACCTGTAACAGTAGTAGTTACCTGTAACAGTAGTAGTTACCTGTAACAGTAGTAGTTACCTGTAACAGTAGTAGTTACCTGTAACAGTAGTAGTTACCTGTAACAGTAGTAGTTACCTGTAACAGTAGTAGTTACCTGTAACAGTAGTAGTTACCTGTAACAGTAGTAGTTACCTGTAACAGTAGTAGTTACCTGTAACAGTAGTAGTTACCTGTAACAGTAGTAGTTACCTGTAACAGTAGTAGTTACCTGTAACAGTAGTAGTTACCTGTAACAGTAGTAGTTACCTGTAACAGTAGTAGTTACCTGTAACAGTAGTAGTTACCTGTAACAGTAGTAGTTACCTGTAACAGTAGTAGTTACCTGTAACAGTAGTAGTTACCTGTAACAGTAGTAGTTACCTGTAACAGTAGTAGTTACCTGTAACAGTAGTAGTTACCTGTAACAGTAGTAGTTACCTGTAACAGTAGTAGTTACCTGTAACAGTAGTAGTTACCTGCAACAGTAGTAGTTACCTGCAACAGTAGTAGTTACCTGCAACAGTAGTAGTTACCTGCAACAGTAGTAGTTACCTGCAACAGTAGTAGTTACCTGTAACAGTAGTAGTTACCTGTAACAGTAGTAGTTACCTGTAACAGTAGTAGTTACCTGCAACAGTAGTAGTTACCTGCAACAGTAGTAGTTACCTGCAACAGTAGTAGTTACCTGCAACAGTAGTAGTTACCTGCAACAGTAGTAGTTACCTGCAACAGTAGTAGTTACCTGTAACAGTAGTAGTTACCTGTAACAGTAGTAGTTACCTGTAACAGTAGTAGTTACCTGTAACAGTAGTAGTTACCTGTAACAGTAGTAGTTACCTGTAACAGTAGTAGTTACCTGTAACAGTAGTAGTTACCTGTAACAGTAGTAGTTACCTGTAACAGTAGTAGTTACCTGTAACAGTAGTAGTTACCTGTAACAGTAGTAGTTACCTGTAACAGTAGTAGTTACCTGTAACAGTAGTAGTTACCTGTAACAGTAGTAGTTACCTGTAACAGTAGTAGTTACCTGTAACAGTAGTAGTTACCTGTAACAGTAGTAGTTACCTGTAACAGTAGTAGTTACCTGTAACAGTAGTAGTTACCTGTAACAGTAGTAGTTACCTGTAACAGTAGTAGTTACCTGTAACAGTAGTAGTTACCTGTAACAGTAGTAGTTACCTGTAACAGTAGTAGTTACCTGTAACAGTAGTAGTTACCTGTAACAGTAGTAGTTACCTGTAACAGTAGTAGTTACCTGTAACAGTAGTAGTTACCTGTAACAGTAGTAGTTACCTGTAACAGTAGTAGTTACCTGTAACAGTAGTAGTTACCTGTAACAGTAGTAGTTACCTGTAACAGTAGTAGTTACCTGTAACAGTAGTAGTTACCTGTAACAGTAGTAGTTACCTGTAACAGTAGTAGTTACCTGTAACAGTAGTAGTTACCTGTAACAGTAGTAGTTACCTGTAACAGTAGTAGTTACCTGTAACAGTAGTAGTTACCTGTAACAGTAGTAGTTACCTGTAACAGTAGTAGTTACCTGTAACAGTAGTAGTTACCTGTAACAGTAGTAGTTACCTGTAACAGTAGTAGTTACCTGTAACAGTAGTAGTTACCTGTAACAGTAGTAGTTACCTGTAACAGTAGTAGTTACCTGTAACAGTAGTAGTTACCTGTAACAGTAGTAGTTACCTGTAACAGTAGTAGTTACCTGTAACAGTAGTAGTTACCTGTAACAGTAGTAGTTACCTGTAACAGTAGTAGTTACCTGTAACAGTAGTAGTTACCTGTAACAGTAGTAGTTACCTGTAACAGTAGTAGTTACCTGTAACAGTAGTAGTTACCTGTAACAGTAGTAGTTACCTGTAACAGTAGTAGTTACCTGTAACAGTAGTAGTTACCTGTAACAGTAGTAGTTACCTGTAACAGTAGTAGTTACCTGTAACAGTAGTAGTTACCTGTAACAGTAGTAGTTACCTGTAACAGTAGTAGTTACCTGTAACAGTAGTAGTTACCTGTAACAGTAGTAGTTACCTGTAACAGTAGTAGTTACCTGTAACAGTAGTAGTTACCTGTAACAGTAGTAGTTACCTGTAACAGTAGTAGTTACCTGTAACAGTAGTAGTTACCTGTAACAGTAGTAGTTACCTGTAACAGTAGTAGTTACCTGTAACAGTAGTAGTTACCTGTAACAGTAGTAGTTACCTGTAACAGTAGTAGTTACCTGTAACAGTAGTAGTTACCTGTAACAGTAGTAGTTACCTGTAACAGTAGTAGTTACCTGTAACAGTAGTAGTTACCTGTAACAGTAGTAGTTACCTGTAACAGTAGTAGTTACCTGTAACAGTAGTAGTTACCTGTAACAGTAGTAGTTACCTGTAACAGTAGTAGTTACCTGTAACAGTAGTAGTTACCTGTAACAGTAGTAGTTACCTGTAACAGTAGTAGTTACCTGTAACAGTAGTAGTTACCTGTAACAGTAGTAGTTACCTGTAACAGTAGTAGTTACCTGTAACAGTAGTAGTTACCTGTAACAGTAGTAGTTACCTGTAACAGTAGTAGTTACCTGTAACAGTAGTAGTTACCTGTAACAGTAGTAGTTACCTGTAACAGTAGTAGTTACCTGTAACAGTAGTAGTTACCTGTAACAGTAGTAGTTACCTGTAACAGTAGTAGTTACCTGTAACAGTAGTAGTTACCTGTAACAGTAGTAGTTACCTGTAACAGTAGTAGTTACCTGTAACAGTAGTAGTTACCTGTAACAGTAGTAGTTACCTGTAACAGTAGTAGTTACCTGTAACAGTAGTAGTTACCTGTAACAGTAGTAGTTACCTGTAACAGTAGTAGTTACCTGTAACAGTAGTAGTTACCTGTAACAGTAGTAGTTACCTGTAACAGTAGTAGTTACCTGTAACAGTAGTAGTTACCTGTAACAGTAGTAGTTACCTGTAACAGTAGTAGTTACCTGTAACAGTAGTAGTTACCTGTAACAGTACTAGTTACCTGTAACAGTAGTAGTTACCTGTAACAGTAGTAGTTACCTGTAACAGTAGTAGTTACCTGTAACAGTAGTAGTTACCTGTAACAGTAGTAGTTACCTGTAACAGTAGTAGTTACCTGTAACAGTAGTAGTTACCTGTAACAGTAGTAGTTACCTGTAACAGTAGTAGTTACCTGTAACAGTAGTAGTTACCTGTAACAGTAGTAGTTACCTGTAACAGTAGTAGTTACCTGTAACAGTAGTAGTTACCTGTAACAGTAGTAGTTACCTGTAACAGTAGTAGTTACCTGTAACAGTAGTAGTTACCTGTAACAGTAGTAGTTACCTGTAACAGTAGTAGTTACCTGTAACAGTAGTAGTTACCTGTAACAGTAGTAGTTACCTGTAACAGTAGTAGTTACCTGTAACAGTAGTAGTTACCTGTAACAGTAGTAGTTACCTGTAACAGTACTAGTTACCTGTAACAGTACTAGTTACCTGTAACAGTAGTAGTTACCTGTAACAGTAGTAGTTACCTGTAACAGTAGTAGTTACCTGTAACAGTAGTAGTTACCTGTAACAGTAGTAGTTACCTGTAACAGTAGTAGTTACCTGTAACAGTAGTAGTTACCTGTAACAGTAGTAGTTACCTGTAACAGTAGTAGTTACCTGTAACAGTACTAGTTACCTGTAACAGTATTAGTTACCTGTAACAGTAGTAGTTACCTGTAACAGTAGTAGTTACCTGTAACAGTAGTAGTTGCCTGTAACAGTAGTAGTTACCTGTAACAGTAGTAGTTACCTGTAACAGTAGTAGTTACCTGTAACAGTAGTAGTTGCCTGTAACAGTAGTAGTTACCTGTAACAGTAGTAGTTACCTGTAACAGTAGTAGTTACCTGTAACAGTAGTAGTTACCTGTAACAGTAGTAGTTACCTGTAACAGTAGTAGTTACCTGTAACAGTAGTAGTTACCTGTAACAGTAGTAGTTACCTGTAACAGTAGTAGTTACCTGTAACAGTAGTAGTTACCTGTAACAGTAGTAGTTACCTGTAACAGTAGTAGTTACCTGTAACAGTACTAGTTACCTGTAACAGTAGTAGTTACCTGTAACAGTAGTAGTTACCTGTAACAGTACTAGTTACCTGTAACAGTAGTAGTTACCTGTAACAGTAGTAGTTACCTGTAACAGTAGTAGTTACCTGTAACAGTAGTAGTTACCTGTAACAGTACTAGTTACCTGTAACAGTATTAGTTACCTGTAACAGTAGTAGTTACCTGTAACAGTACTAGTTACCTGTAACAGTATTAGTTACCTGTAACAGTAGTAGTTACCTGTAACAGTAGTAGTTACCTGTAACAGTAGTAGTTACCTGTAACAGTAGTTGTAATCCCAGCTATTTGGAATATGTGAGCTATTTTAGTGTTGTAAACTTTGCAAGCTAACCCCTCCCCACTGAAAGGGTTAACGAACACGTGGACTCTGCGTGGTCTTTGTAGCACTGAAATAAGGGGTAGTGAATATAAGGGGTAGAACCATACATTAGATAACAGAATAGGTATTATTATGTAAAGTACCTAGATCAAAAGGAAGTGAGATGAAAATTTTAAATCAGGGCTCAATGTACAAACATCTCTAAAATAAAACTACAAATCTAAAAGTAACCACTTCAAAGTGCTTACTTCAGAATGAATTAGTTCAGTATTTAAAGCCAATTCAGACTGGTTGCTTAACCAATGTTAACATGATCATTTAACTTAATTAGTATTTCACAAAATCACTAACAGTTTATTCTCATGTTGATACTTTTGGCCCACTCTTGCACTTCCACCAAAGAATGACAAAAGAACTGGAAATAACTATTTTTCCATTTTCCATCTTCCATCTGTAACGTTGTCTGATTAATGAATTGATCCGAATTTCCAAATAATAGATGATATATTGGATATTAGATAGGTAATTAACATCAAATTATGGCGTTCTTAGTTTTTAAAATGTGTAATATGTGTATTATATTCTGTTGTATTTTTATCTCTGAGATATGGAACACGACTCAAGTGCAGACAAGAAGATTAGAGTCTTTCCATCAGTACTGCTTACGCAGAATCCTGAGAGTGAGGTGGTTCCATCGAGTAAGAAATGAAGATGTTTTAAGAAGGGCTTCAATAACTGCTCTTACTGACATAATAGCAACAAAACGGCTACGTTGGTTTGGACATGTCAGTAGAATGCCTGAAGATCGGTTACCTAACTATCTACTTGAATGGAAACCCAAGCATGGGAAACGATCAAGAGGCAGGCCTAGGAAGAGCTTAAATGATGTATTTATTGAAGATGCTGAGCAGAGATTGGATCGTAATGGACTCACGATTGATTGTATGAGAAGATTGGCTGCAGATCGAAAAGGATGGAGAAATATTACCCGCCGAAGTTGTATAATACAAAGTAATGACGCAGATGACGCAGACTAATCCTTTTGGATGGAGATCTCGCCATGTAACATGTATGTATGTATTTTTATCACTTCGAGATGGCCAGGCCTACTCTCATGCTGTCTATATGTGATGATTAACTCTGAAAAACTAGGGACAACTGGGGAATGATCCCAGAACCTCGAGATTTCGCGTCTCTTGCTCTACCAATTGAGCTACTGACCCTGATTCTCAGAGCGAAATCATTGTTAAGACCAAAATCGAGCGAAATCATTGTTAAGACCAAAATCATAGCGTCTTTTCAAGAGTGTACACTGTACAGACTACAGCTGTACAGACTATAGTTCCCTAACAAAATTACAAATACCAATGTTGTTTATATGATGAATTAAATGTTGAGATATATACCGAATTAAATCACCAACTTTTTTGTAAGTGTAAACTCTAAGTTTGAAGAGATCACGACCCTTTCTGAATAGGTGTCTGAAGTTAAAGTTGAGATGAGAGCAGGCTCCCAACACGTCTTCTAACTTTAACTCGTACTTCTTCTGTCCTTCTAAATAAGTCAGGGTTAACTTGTAATCGGTACATCTTGCATTGTTTTAATAAATTAGGGTCCTCTAATTTTGATACATCTTTAAAAGATTTTATCGTCAAATTTGGAACATTTACAGTTGAAAAACATTAATTGAAAATAGATATAATTAATGTATAAAAGAAGATTATATTGCAAATTGAAAAAAATGGTTCTGACGAACTTTTTCCTATTCGCTTCGCTTTCCTCTCCCTCTCCCAGGTTAGTGAGAACAGTGAGAGTGAAACTTTGTACCTGACACAAGGTTGTAACATCACAAATTATATGTACCAACTAGATATGAAGATAGTATCATTATCTTATCAATGAATACTTCTAGCTATCTAATAAATTTATGCTAAGTAGTTATGAACATCAACTGAACATTTGTTGACATAAACAACTATAATTTGAACAAAAAATAGAAAAACTTGGTGTACTTTTTCCCGTTTCTCAGCATGATTCCGGTACATTCTTTCTGAAGTTCATCTTCGTCAACAGTAACTATCGGCGATGGTCCGAAAACGTATGTCTGATTAATTCTTTAATTGGAAATCAAGTTCAAAATGGGCCTTAAATTCTTTGATTATGCACAGAAAAAGTGAAATACCGATGCCAACTATATATTATTAATAGTTGCATAGTTGGGCAATGGTAATAGTTGGGCAATGGTAATAGTTGGGCAATGGTAATAGTTGGGCAATAGTATTGATATATTGACATAAGGTCTAAATTATTATATACCCCCGGGGGGTAAATATCTACCAGACTCCCGAAATTCAGTTAAATAAGAGTTTACTTAGTTAGTTAGTTAGTTAGTTAAGTTAACCTGGTTAGTTAGTTAGTTAGTTGGTAAGTTAGTTAAGTTAACCTGGGTGGTTTGAGTGGTAGAAATGCCTGATATGGTCACTAAACTGCTCGGTCCAGGAACTACTGGTATTGCATAATCTGAGTTCAGAGTAGCCGGTGTTGAGGCTGTAGTGGCTGTCTCGTGGTCAACTGCGGGTTTGGTTTAGACAGTCAGATCTTAGATAGTTAGATAGTTAGATAGTTAGTTACTTAGATAGTTAGATAGTCAGATCTTAGATAGTTAGATAGTTAGATAGTTAGATAGTTAGATAGTTAGATAGTTAGATAGTTAGATAGTTAGATAGTTAGATAGTTAGATAGTTAGATAGTTAGATAGTTAGATAGTTAGATAGTTAGATAGTTAGATAGTTAGATAGTTAGATAGTTAGATAGTAGATAGTTAGATAGTTAGATAGTTAGATAGTTAGATAGTTAGATAGTAGATAGTTAGATAGTTAGATAGTTAGATAGTTAGATAGTTAGATAGTTAGATACTTAGATACTTATATATTATAGTGAATCAAAATTGTCACAAAATTTGGCTCCAGACATTCCGACTACTAGCTAGGAAAATATCAAATATTCCACTACATTAGACTTATTTGTTATTGGAGTTATCTGCTCAGCTTACATACAAACAAATTTTAACTATTTCTGATTAAGAAATAAAACAAGCTCACATGTGGAGGTCCCACTGCTAGAGGATGAAGAATATCTCATATCAAGTTTGGTGGGAGGAGATATTCCATTTAGCAAGGAGCCACTCGGCCTAAAGGGGGATTAAGCAGTTGCATTTACCCAATATTACAGTTTATCTATAATAAATTGTAACAAAATAAATCTCAACTAAACTATCTCCTCTTGTTTAGGATGAAGTTGATAAGATTGATTTGATTACATACACACTGATTTCGAGAGAACTGCTATTCATTGCAGTGCAGAATTCTTCACTTCATGTTCAGCATTTTAGGGTCTTTTAACTTCAGTGTTGAAATCTTAACATAGTAAAATCTTCCTGAATATTGAATGATAAGATCATTAATTCTTACTGTACCCAAAATTGAATTGGCAGAAATGTTATCACAATGATAACGTTTTTCTTAAGCAGCTTCTTGTTCCTTTTTTCACCCGATTTACCATACAGTTTGGGACAAGGAGAAATTTAATGGTAAATCAGGGTTTTGATTTTTGACTACCAGTTTACATGGTTTTTCTGCACCGATGACCACTCTAATCTGGCTAAGATCAGGTGATGCAACCCAATCAGCGAAGTTCAATTAATACTGAATATCGGATGTGTAACTAATTAGTAATAAGCTAAAGCTAGGGTGGCGATCACATGACAACCCTATACAAATTTCATTGTCTAGTGTTTTGACTATTTTTTTCTTCAGTTAACAATTAATGATTTCACTGCACAAGACACGATTGAGGTACTCGAAGTGAGATAACCAAAGAAAGCTTTGATAAATACAAAAGGTAAGGTGAATGATTTAAGCTTGAAGGAGCGCCAAATTTAATTTAGAGTTTTTAAGAATCATACATCATAATACACATCCGATATATGGGTAGTAGAATGAAAAGTTCGGAGAAGGACTTCGAAGTGAGGAAAGCTAAGGCATGGGGAGCGTGTCACCAGATGAAGCTTGTATGGAAGTCGGATATGCGTAGAGATCTCAAGATACGACTGTTCCTGGCTACAGTTGAGTCCATCCTTCTATATGGCTCTGAAACATGGACTGTCAGCCAGACCCTCGCAAAACGTATTGATGGATGTTATACGAGAATGCTGAGGATGGCGCTTAACATAGACTGGAAAGAGCGGCAGACTAACGCCAAGGTGTATGGACACCTCATCAGAGCATCTGATAAGATAGCTGTACGGAGGATGAGACTCGCAGGCCATTTAGCCAGACATGAAGAACTATTGAGTCATCAACTTCTCTTCTGGGAACCCCTTCAAGGACATCGTCGAAGGGGAAGACCACACCTCACATTTATTGACATCCTCGGAAGGACACGGGGCTTGACGACAGCAAGGAGATTAACAAACTCATGATGGATAGACAGATTTGGAAAAAAACTATCTCTGTTCGGACGTTGAAGCCGCCCTAAGTCGAGTCGACATCATACTATCACGAGTTACTCATGCTTTTGAGTTATAGGAATGCGGATTCTCAGGTATTTCAGTCATTCATACAAAGTCGGTTAGGAGCTGTATATTTAGAACTCACTATTGTTGAAACTATGAAAGCAGAAGGCAGATAATGGACAATATACCGACGAAAATACCGAGGACCGAGTGCCGCATTGACTTTTCCGAATCTGTTTTTACCAAAGGCTCCTTCACCAGTTTCTCACGTTGCTATTAATATTGTTCTATTTAAAATAGCTAATAATGTAACTAATTATTAACTTCAGGTAGAGAATAACATGTACTCTTAACCCATATTCTTCCACGGTACTTTTAAAAGTACGGTTCATAAACAGTGACCTAACTTGTCTCATGACAAATATTTTTTGATACAGTTTTTTGCATTAGGTTAGAAAAGGTCTGCTGATGATTTTAACACCCTGACCAGATTGTTAAAAAAAGCAAGAAATTTATAGGATGTTGGCAAAGGTGGTCAAAAATGGTACTTTGAAAAAAGGTAAATTCTCGGTACCACCAGCCAATTCTCCAACTTTGATGGATCCCAAATTTGGTTTTTTGATATTGCCTAAACGATTGTGCAATAAATAGGCAATAATGTGGGGTGACATAAAAATCATAAATTGTCTCTAATTGAGATGTAAATTGGGTGTACTTTTAAAAGTACATCATTCTAGACAATGATGTACTTTTAAAAGTACGTACTTTTAAAAGTGCATTATCTTCGAATGATGTACTTTTAAAAGGACAGGTTTCATGAAAAATGTACTTTTAAAAGTACAGGTTTATATAGACTACACAATGTGTGCTGGCATGATTAATGTCGGTAAGACTGTAATGGTAGGTAAATTGTTCTGAATCAGAACGGAAGTCACAACAAAAACTTTTTGTTGTTACTTCTGGGATTTAGTCGATCTTGAAGGATCCACGTTTTCACTCGGTTATTCCACGTCTTCCAGAGTGGCTTTTAATATACTCTTTCTTAATGAGTTAATGCGGGGGGGGGGGGGGATCATAAGGTCAGAATCGTACGTGACGTTGGGGGGGGGGGGGGTGGGTCATATTTTCTTCCAAAACACAGTTAGTACATTTGTACTAAGTGGTGGGTCTGCTGCTCATTTCCCAGAAAATCAGTTAGTACAAGGTACTAAGGGGGTGTCCAACCCCAAAAAATCCATTTTACCTCAAATTTCAATATTGGGAATGGTTTTTTTTTTGGGTTTTGAGGTTTTTTTCCTTTTTTTTGGGTTTTTTTATTTTTTTTCCTTTTTTTGTAACTTATTATTTAATTCGACTGCATTGAAAACAAAACCCCTATTAAATAGTGGGTATAATTTGCCCATTTCCCAATGTTTAATGAGCTGTTTAAAGCAATTTATGGGTGGGTATCTTATTTTATATACCAAGACACAGTCAGTACCGTGATTTCTCAACAGTTAGTACCGCAAAAGGGGTGGGTGTCCTAAATATTATCCGAAAAAAAACAGTTAGTACCGCGAAGGGGGTGGATGGGTCTTTTTTGTAAATTCCAAAGTTGCACCTAGTCGACGTCACGTACGGCACTTGGTACCTGATCCCCCCTCCCCCGCTTAATGTTTACAATCCTAGATCTTGTAACTGGTATCCTAATCCCGATGTATGTTTACTATTAAATACTGACATGATTGTGTGCCATCAGCAATCTGCTGTTCCAACATAAGATTCCTTTCCTTGTAGTCTATGCATTTCCTCAGCTGAGTTGTTCTGCTCCTCTAGAATTGTCTCAGCCTCTGCTACTCTCTTCTGTTCCTCTAGAATTGTCTCAGCCTCTGCTACTCTCTCCTGCTCCTCCAGAACTTTCTCAGCTTCTGCTACTCTCTTCTGTTCCTCTAGACTCTCTCAGCTTCTGCTACTCTCTCCTGCTCCTCTAGAACTTTCTCAGCTTCTGCTACTCTCTTCTGTTCCTCTAGACTCTCTCAGCTTCTGCTACTCTCTTCTGTTCCTCTAGAACTCTCTCAGCTTTTGCTACTCTCTTCTGTTCCTCTAGAATAGGCTCAGCTTCTGCTACTCTCTTCTGTTCCTCTAGACTCTCTCAGCTTCTGCTACTCTCTTCTGTTCCTCTAGAACTCTCTCAGCTTCTGCTACTCTCTCCTGCTCCTCTAGAACTTTCTCAGCTTCTGCTACTCTCTCCTGCTCCTCTAGAATACGCTCAGCTTCTGCTACCTTCTTCTGCTCCTCTAGAACTCTCTCAGCTTCTGCTACTCTCTTCTGCTCCTCTAGAACTCTCTCAGCTTCTGCTACTCTCTTCTGTTCCTCTAGAACTTTCTCAGCTTCTGCTACTCTCTTCTCATTCTCACCATTATAGGTATTCTTTAAGTTGTGAAAAGCGTCTGGCTCAGCTTCTGCTACCTTCTTCTGCTCCTCTAGAACTCTCTTACTCTCTCAGCTTCTGCTAATCTCTTCTGTTCCTCTAGAATACGCTCAGCTTCTGCTACTCTCTTCTGTTCCTCTAGAATACGCTCAGCTTCTGCTACCTTCTTCTGCTCCTCTAGAAATCTCTCAGCTTCTACTGCTCTCTTATGCTCCTCTAGAATTTTCTCAGCTTCTGCTACTCTCTTCTGCTCCTCTAGAATACGCTCAGCTTCTGCTACTCTCTTCTGCTCCTCTAGAACTCTCTCAGCTTCTGCTACTCTCTTCTGTTCCTCTAAAACTTTCTCAGCTTCTGCTACTCTCTTCTCATTCTCACCATTTTAGGTATTCTTTAAGTTGTGAGCCTTATCATCAGTTAGAGTAAAAAGCACAAAACCTGAAAACTTTCGTAAAATTCTAGTAAATTGGTAAATGGAATTATGATAGTAGTTTATAAGTATAGCTGTTCCCACCATCATGATTTGTTTAGTGTACCACTTAAATTTTGTATGGTATTGTTTAAATTTTATTCAGCCATTCTGACAAGGGCTTTTAGTTTTATTATCTGACCCTGAGTTTCTGTTTAATTCTTCTTCTTTCCTAATTAAGTAACGTACCTCCAGAAGTACACTATTCATTAAACCCGTACTTTTAAAAGTACATTATTTATTAAACCCGTGCTTTTAAAAGTACATCATTCAAATATGATGTACTTTTAAAAGTACGATGCAATGTTCCAAAAACGCAAGCTCCAACAATGAACTTTTAAAAGTACGGGTCGAAAAAGCTATAAAAAATATAAATTTTTTCAAAATAATTATTGCACCGTCGGAGTTGGTACCTCAGTGCTTAGGAAACAAAATTTCATCAAAAAATTCGAACATTTAGAGTTGTTGGTATTATATGGGTTAATAAAGTCATATGTATGTATAATTGATTCTGTCAATTGTCTTCCGAGAATTGATCAATTTGAGGTTTTCCATTATGGGAATTTCGACATTTGCTGGTTGATAATGTATGTAACTGGTAACATAATGTATATGAAGCTTGACTGGAGAAATATGTATGATATATTTTTCCATACAGTTGACAATGTAATGATACTTTGTAGACATATGTGATGATGTGATGTCATAATTTTTACTTTACTTTACCAGTGTGTCAAGACATGGTGATAGGCTACTTCAAGATATGTTAAATCCCAGAGAAGCCCCGTCGACTAATTAAGCTCAGCTAAATATTTGTAAAGGTCGTTTTGGTATTTCCACCTGACATGATAGGAAAGTTTCAAATATACTTAACTAAACCTATTAATATAATTTTGACTGCAAAATGTCAAAGTCCGGGAATGGCTTTTTATTATAATTTTGATTGGTTGATTGATGAATGTCAATTCATCGCAGTTCGGCAAGGCCTAGTAGCGCATTTCGCCGATCTAGTTGTGGTTGCGAGACGCATAATTAAGTGCGCGGCGCGGCCCAGTAACGCACGCGCATCTTACCTGGGGACCTAAGGATATCATTTTCATAAACATGCAATAGAAATTAGGCGGAATGACAGGCTGAGCGCGGCCCAGAAACATCGATAGTGAGCCGCGCGTACCGACTGTATGATGATTTTTTAAAAGCAATTTTCAATTATGATCTCATTCAAGGAACCAAAGATACATCCGATCCGAATAATATTTGTATCACGTTGCAACTCCCACGGTCGTTTCACTATGGTCCCTTTATCGTCCTGACGATACAGGGGGAGCCGCGCGCACTTCGTGCGCGGCGGGTCATACAACGTATGACAAAATAATATGACAAAAATCAACGAATTTGGTCAAATTACGCGACGTTTACAGCTAATTTTGCTCCAAAAGCCGCCAGCCGCGCACCATCAAATATGGCACCTCTAGGCAAAACTCACTAATCTTTTCAAAAAGGTATGACAAATTTGGTATTGTGAAAATTCTCACAGTCTCTAGAAAACATGACAATGGTACAAAAATTTTTAAAATCCGAGCAAGTTTATTTTTATCGTGCACCCCCGGCCTACTATATGTAGCTAAAAATTTAATCCTGCCCTATATGGTAATATTGACCATTGTTAATGATCTGGCCCGGCGCGCGCTACTTCGTAGCTCTTGTTATTTCGAGAAGAAAGCGGCGCGCGCTACTTCGAAGAAATTTAGACGAGTAACATCCGTCAATGGTAATCTAGTTTGTAAAAACTACCATATTGACATTGTAACCAAATACAGGATTTACAAATAATCTTTTTGTCAGCAATTATCTTTGCAATTATCCTTGAAGGTACCGATGACTTAAGCTCCCACTAAAGTGATCAGTACTCTCATGGAATTGGTAAGGGAATGCACCTAAATGTTTTATCTGAGGACCCCAGGCTATTATGTTCATAAACCGAATTATTATGTTTCGCCGAATAAATGATAAAGATTCGGCGGAATGACATGCTGAGCGCCGCCAAGTAACTAAATGTTATGAAGGGAGACGACTAGATAATTATTTTTACAAAGGAAAATTATAATTGCTGGTAAACAGGTTACCCTTAAATCCTTTATTTCAAGTCTATTGGACTTAATAGCCAGACACAGTATGTCGTAAAGTGAGGCTTCGTCTTCTCACCAAATACGTTTAACAAATTACTGTCACGTACATAACAGTTTTTGAGTTAAAAATTTGTGCGATTAACTAATCAACCACCCGCAGTGACTGTTCAAATTAGTAAATCCGTGTCATCGGATATTAATTCCTAAGAGTTATCACAGTGCTGGCAAGCACGAGCGGTGTCTTTATTGGGGGTATACTATGTACCCCCTTTACTATTGTACCCCCTTTACTATTATATCCACCAGCGTGCGCTTTTTCGCATAGCGGGCTCTCACCAGCCCGCTGTCAAAGGGCCCGATATCTCTACAGCCCGCTCATGATATAGCCCGCTAACAAGTGACATTTAATTTGACCAGTAGCAATATAGCCCGGAGTTCTCTAAAATATTTTCAGTTTCTGTATCGTCTCCTGATGATACATCTCGCTGATGATACATCTCGTGAGCAGATGACATGAAATCTGAACACTGAACAGTGTGATTGATCCACACTTACACACTACACAGTACACTTTAATAGTTCCCACGGAAATATGTGGATTTAAAGAATGTATCAACTCTGAACTGTGAGCTCACCAGTCACCTTATGTTATATCGGATGCTATATCATATCAGTTTTCACGCAGATTGCCATGATTGGCTCATAATTAACACGTGACACACTGTTACTATGGTTACCAAATTCGTGGAGACGTTAAGTCTAAGCCTGTGATATCCATTAGTGTCGATAATTGTTTTGTGTTTACCATTTTCAGTTCACTATTTCAGTTGATAAACCTTGAAATTTAGGCCGACATTTTACGTGTTATTCTATTATGTTCCCAAAAGATATTTTGCCCTGTTTTTGTTTTGAAACTGCCATTTAAATTGATGTTATAAATTTGATCTTTAACTTTCATATTCAATGTCCATTGTCCATGATCAGACTGTGATCTCGAGCTCTCTGGGTTACTACTTTTGATTGTCCAGTCACTCAGTAGCTGCTACAGAAACTCTAGTAACTGGTTACCTGGGTAACCCTGGTTACCCTGGTAACTGATAATGACAACTCACGTGGTATAAGTAGCAGCTGCTCTGTGGCGACTGGCGGTGCTTGTTCTGGTTCCAGGGAGGGAGAGAGGTAGAGAAGTAGAGAGGGAGAGAAAGAGAGGGAGAGGAGGAGAGAGGGAGATGAGGAGAGATGGAGATAAAGAGAGAGGGATAGAGGGAGAGAGGGAGGTAAGGAGAGTGGGAGAAGGAGAAAGGAAGATAGGGAGAGAGTGAGAGAGTGAGAGAGGGAGAGAAGGAGATAAGGAGATTCAGGGAGAGAGGGCCTATATTTTGATTGTTTACAATAAAATTATATGTACATGAAACAATGAGCTGAAACATTGTTTGATAGCAGCCGGTTTTTCGTTCTATAGTCAGTCATTTTGGCCTGTTTTACATCTTAAACCAAAAGCAACATGATTTTTTCGTAACTTTTCTGAAATCTTGTACATTAATTTGCTGTGATTGTTGCAAACTGAAGCTTCGTGATAAACGCCCGCTGATGGATATACACGATATCATTCCTCGCCTCGAGGGCGGAACTATCGTATTAGAAACATGTTGAAAGTAAAAGTGAAACTAAATTAAAAAAGGATCTCTTGAAGAAACTAAAGTAAAAACTAATATCTGTAAGAAAAAGCTCACGCTGGTGGATATAATCCACATCACCTCGACCCGCGGGCGGAAAAATCGTATAGCACTCGGGCCCGATGGGCCCTCCGTGCTATACGAAAATATGTCCTCCTCGGGCTAGCGCCCTCGGGGACATATGAAATATTGCACGCGCGTGCGCGTGCAATATTTTGTTCCGCCCGCGAGTCTCCGGTGATATGTATATATACCCCCTTTACTACTATAACCCCTTTGGTACTCGTCGGAAGCCTCTTTTGTGCACGCGAAGCGTGCACTCCGGCCGAAGGCCGCCTCCTCCGGCACGAGTTTTTCAGGCATTAAGACTCATCGGAAGTCGTTCAGCAGATTTATTTTTAATTCAAAACATTCTAATTTGATGTCAAAGATGACAGGAATAAAAAATAGTTATGTTGAGATTTTTAAGAAATTTGCATAAAATACTCGCCAGCACTGTTATACGAAATTCGGTAAAAAACCCAAAATCGCCATATTCAGGTGCCTTAAAAACCATGTTAAAATTGAGTTAGAGATCTGAAATTTTTTAGGGCGTCTAGACGTTGACCAAATCGACTGCAAAAAAAGTTTCTGGTTTCAGGAGCATCGGGAAGTGGGTTTTCTAGAACCCCTGTTTTACGATAGATTGTCGTGATACATACATACATATATATATATTTGACCAAAACCCATAATCATGGGTAGAGTGGACCGCTGCCAGTGTCTCTCTTTCCCAAACAAAAGGAAATGATATTAATTTGATTGACCGTTCTCAAATGCAAAATGATACCGAGAATGAAATCGGTCGCTCGCTTTTCCCATTCATTTACAATTGTAATAGATTAAGAAGAACTACCCAAAGGCAGCTGTACTCGGCAAAAAAAGATTCAATAAACTTCAGCTAATTCAATAAGTAATAACTACCACCCTTACCCCGAAATACTAGGTATCGACCCGAACGCAACCCAAAGAGATTTTTACAGCATCTGATTGATGTAATCAATCGAAACTTATTACAATTCGTAAGCCGTGAACGAATGGGAAAAGCGAGCGACCGATTTCATTCTCGGTATCATTTTGCATTTGAGAACGGTCAATCAAATTAATATCATTTCCTTTTGTTTGGGAAAGAGAGACACTGGCAGCGGTCCACTCTACCCATGATTATGGGTTTTGGTCAAATATCATCGCTTTTTGATTAATGTCAGGGTACTTTATAAAGTCGAAATATAAACTGATATCTTCATTAATAAGGAGGAAGTTTCAACGATTTCGAAATTTTTCCTTTGAAAACATTTCCTTGTGTTTGGGTAAGCATATCGGTCGATCACTGACTGAATTTGCCACTTTATACTCATTTAAGTTGTCATTAAATTTATATATAATGACATTGAACTGTCGTGGTAAAGCAGAATTTAATCGAAATCACGAATGAGCAAAATTATCACCTTTCGCACGTGCAAACTATGAGCGGACGTTGCGTGCGCATCCAATATTGAATCGCCGTAAATTTTTGCGTGTTGGTGTTTTATATATAGTTTGATAAGCATGCAACGTTTCAAAGTATTTCAAGAAGAACTGTAATCACAACGGCACACCAACGTTTACCGAAAATGGTAAAAACAGCAATTTTCAGTGATTTTAGCAATTTTTAATCAATTTGGGCGTGTCCCCACGTGTGCAACTTTTAGATTTTTAACTTTAAAACTAGCCTAATACACAATTTATACCTATAGGAAGCAGAACTGAGCTCCACAACCCAAGGGATAGCCCAACACCAGAGAATACTAAATCGCAAAATTGACGTTTTTATAAAATAATTCTTCAAAAAAGCACTAACTTCAATGGCAAATATCTTTATGAAGGAGCAAAGTAGGGAAACTTTCCGGTAGATTTTCAGAATGCTTGAACAATTATCTAATATGAAAATGTCCTCAGATTTTGAATAAAATTACTCCTTAATGGTGTAAAATCAGTTTGAAAAGTTGTTATTTTGTCAAAAATCAAGTTTTAAAAACACTTAATTTGATGACGTCATCAAGTGGTGATGATGACGTTAAATTATTTTTTGATATAATTGAAACTAAAGTGTAAACAATTATCTTTAAGACCTGTGGTCGGAAATTGCTGTATCTTTTATACTTTTGAATCTCCGGACACTTAAATTCAGGCTACAATTGACTACATTTGACTACATTTGACTGGCAAAGCGTCTATCCCTGAATATATGTATCACGACAATCTATCGTAAAACAGGGGTTCCAGAAAACCCATTTCCCGATACTCCTGAAACACGAAATTTTTTTTACAGTCGATTTGGTCAACGTCTAGACGCCCTGCAAAGTTTCAGATCTCTAACTCAATTTTAACATGGTTTTTAAGGCACCTGAATATGGCAATTTTGGGTTTTTTACCGAATTTCGTATAACATGCTGGCGCGTATTTTGCGCAAATTTCTTAAAAACCTCCACATAACTATTTCTTGTTCCTGTCATCTTTAACATTGAATTAGAATGATTTGAACTTAAATATACCTGCTGAACTACTTTCGATGAGTCTTAATGCCCGAAAAATAATAAAGGGTTATAAAAGTAAAGGGGGTAAATAGTAAAGGGGGTAAATAGTAAAGGGGGTAAATAGTATTGTGAATATAAGAGGCACGGTCATGCTTGCCAGCATTGTGATACATATATTCAGGGATAGACGCTTTGCCAGTCAATTGTAGCCTGTATTTAATTGTCCATAAATTCAAAAGTATAAAAGATACAGCCATTTCCGACCACAGGTTTTGCAAATAATTGTTTATACTTTAGTTTACATTGTATAAAAAAATTATATGCCGTCATAAACACCCCTTGATGACGTCATCAAGTTAACCATTTTTAAAACTTGATTTTTGACAAAGTAATAACTTTTAAAATTAATTTTAAACCATTAAGGAGTAATTTTATTCAAAATCTGAGGAAATTTTACCTTAGATAATTGTTCAAGCATTCTGAAAATCTACCGGAAAGTTTTTCTAGCTTGCTCCTTCATAAAGATATTCGTCATTGAAGTTTGTGCTTTTTTGAAGAATTATTTTATAAAAACGTCAAATTTGCGATTTAGTATTCTCTGGTGTTGGGCTATCCCTTGGGTTGTGGAGCTCAGTTCTGCTTCCTATAGGTATAAATTGTGCATTAGGCTAGTTTTAAAGTTGAAAATCGAAAAGTTGCACACGTTGGGACACGCCCAAATTGATAGAAAATCGCTAAAATCACTGAAAATTGCTGTTTTCGTCATTTTCTGTCAACTTTAGAGTGCCGTTGTGATTACAGTTCTTCTTGAAATACTTTGAAACTTTGCATGCTTATCAAGCTATATATAAAACAATTACATGCAAAAATTTACGGCGATTCAATATTGGATGCTCACGCAACGTCTGCTCAAAGTTTGCACGTGCGAAAGGTGAGAATTTTGCTCATTCGTGATTTCCAACAAATTCTGCTTTGCCACGACAGTTTAATGTCATTATAAATGAATTTAATGCCAACTTGAATGAGTATTAAGTGGCATATTCAGTCAGTGATCGACCGATATGCTTCCCTAAACACAAGGAAATTTTTTTAAAGGAAAAATTTCGAAATCGTTGAAACTTCCTCCTTATTAATGAAGATATCAGTTTATATTTCGACTTTATAAAGTACCCTGACATTATAATCAAAAAGAGATGATATTTTACCAAAACCCATAATCATGGGTAGAGTGGACCGCTGTCAGTGTCTCTCTTTCCCAAACAAAAGGAATTGATATTACTTTGATTGACCGTTCTCAAATGTAAAATGATACCGAGAATGAAATCGGTCGCTCGCTTTTCCCATTCATTTACAATTGTAATAGATTAAGAAGAACTACCCAAAGGCAGCTGTACTCGGCAATGAAGATTCAATAAACTTCAGCTAATTCAATAAGTAATACTAATAACTACCACCCTTACCCCGAAATACTAGGTATCGACCCGAACGCAACCCAAAGAGATTTTTACAGCATCTGATTGATGTAATCAATCGAAACTTATTACAATTCGTAAGCCGTGAATGAATGGGAAAAGCGAGCGACCGATTTCATTCTCGGTATCATTTTACATTTGAGAACGGTCAATCAAAGTAATATCAATTCCTTTTGTTTGGGAAAGAGAGACACTGACAGCGGTCCACTCTACCCATGATTATGGGTTTTGGTAAAATAAAATAACCAGAATAGCAGAACGAGATAAATGATGAACCGGTAGATACATCTAGCGTTATGTATGCCAGATGCCTCTGTGGCATTGTCTCCAACAATTATCTAGAGAATGTTGGACTCTAATTTTACAACAGAAACCATAACTTCAAACTTATCAGTCGTCTTCTACTGCTCGAAAAGATCCTTTATTAACAGCGCTGAGTGCTTAACCATTTGATGTTTTATGCTAAAGATGTAAATATTTAATAACGGAGTAGTCAACCGGATATTATCCAACTAGCATTATTAGCGGATATTATCCAACTAAGCGGATATTATCCAACTAAGCATTATCCAACTATCAGTATGTAAATATTTCTTGCATCCTGTTAGTCGAAGTTCAAGACGAATTTTTTCAGTTCTTTCATCCGCCAGAAATATAGTATCGGGTTCAGCGCCGCATTTAACACCATGCAGAAAAGATTAGACATAAACCACCAATAAAATCTCATGAACTCTGCCGATTTTAGCAGTGTAGTATTGTTGAGAATCCTTACAGTCACCAGATACAAGACTCCATTTGTGAAGGCCGCCAAATTACAAGCCAGAAACACTGCTGTAAAGTAGGATATCGTCACGGATGCTTGAAAGTTATTTTTCCTCGATAGTGATTGAAGATCTTTTTGTCCCGTTGTAAGTTTCGTAATTGTAACAGTGAAAGTCACTGTTATTACTATCGGGGGAATGCCAATGCAGATATTGTAGTGGATTTGGTATGCAATACCCAAGAGGTGATTTTGTGACGCCAGATAACAGAATGGATCGTTCTTTGTGAAGACCGACTTGGCATTGTAATAGTATACTGTGAACCACAAAATCAAATACGCCGCGTAGACAGGTATCGATAGAATAACAGCTCTTTTATTAATTCTAAAGAAAGGAAACATGATGGCTAAAGTTCTTGACACCGACATTAACAAGACCAAGAACATTGACATCTTTTGTAGAAATATAAACAACATGTACCAAAATGAACAAAAGGTAGGATTGTCCATTATCCCAGGGTTCCGTTGGTTAAACAGAACTGCAGCTACAGGTAGGTGGAAGATGCTGGTAACACTGTCGATACAGCATGATGCTATGTACAGGTTATTTGATAAGCTTCGTCCTGGTTTAGAAAGAAAGTATCTCAGAGAAAAAATGTTGCCTGGAAATCCCACCAAGAAGCAAACACTCAATACTGTCGCCAGTAAGACATCGCAGATTCTGTAGTGGAGTTTCTCCAATATTTCTGCGTCATCCATTATGAAACCTGTTCCTGTCAAATTATAGCATCGTCAAAATATTGTTCTTATAACTTTACCTGACTGTCACGATTCGTAATAGTTTCTGCTATAAATCAAACCAAAAAAATAGATTGAAGTTTACATTCATCTATTCAAAATAAAGCTATACTAGTTTGATATTCATTATTCATCGAATAAAAAAATCATAAATTTAAATTCTGTCTCATTTGAGGCTGAGATTAGTCACAACTCACAACAAATTTGCTACATTGTGCTAATAGTTTATGAAAGTTCAAGATCGCACAACCTGAAGACCTTTTAATTGTTCTATTTTAACTTTAAGAGACTAACGCACAAATTTTTTATGAACCTAGTCAAAAACCATGAAAACATCAAATAAAAATATTTTATCTTAAAATGTACACCACTGTAACTCTGTAAGAGACTAATGAGGAGTTTGGTTGCTGGGAGCAGGGAGAGGCCGACTGAACATACTTTACCTGGACCTTGCGAACATTAACCTCATGAAAAGATGACAATTGGCGAAGCGAACAAAATATTGATTCATTCGGTGAAACTGAATGAGTCTGAGATTAGTTACATACGTAAGATCGATTTTTATTATTAATGGTAGCAAGGTTGTTAAATACGTCAAATTTTCGTGAAAGAATACGACGTATTCGGTTCTTATAAAGAATACGTCGTACTACGCCGTAATACGGTAATTTCTATGGATTGTTAAATACGTCCACGAATACGCCATAATACGCCGTAATACACTGATTTGTCAAAATTAAACATTACAGCTGCGCGCCACCCTCATCATTGTTCATGCATTAAAGGAGTGCAGTTATACATGATAACTTAAATTTGTAATCAAATTTCATGGATAATCCGATAAGCTAACATTTTTTGCGAAATTATCAATTATACATATTAATACATATTTAATTAATGATTTTGCACGACACACCTTTTCGTATTACGTCAATTTTCGAGGATTAATACGTATTCGTATTCCAATACGTATTCCCTCCTAATACGTATTTAACAACCTTGAATGGTAGAGTGCAAAACTGTCAACTTAAGTCATCTTTCTAGAGACTAATATCAGGAATTTTAATGAATGCACGGCCTTACAATTTCTCCCAGGCAGCAATAGGAATATAGTAATAGTATGTAAAATATAAATAAAGAACTTACTCTGTGAATGTGCACAATTAAATATATAAACAAAAATAAAGTAAGTAGTATAAACTACAAAACAGGTGCGTTACTCCTTTTAAAGTTTTAGGACGTGATATCACAACTAGAACGCTCTACTAATTAGTGAACACTGTAAACATATTTTAGCTCATTATAATCCTGTGTGGGAAGTGGTTGTTAAATAGTGGTCGATAGTTGGGATGTAATTGTTATAGCTGATAATTTGTGTTGGTATTGGCGAGATCATATTACCATGGCGGATCTTGACCTGAGCATGAGCCATTTTAACTGTTCTGGCAACACCAGCTGACTCCAAAGAAAGCACGTTTTAGGCACACCTAGACCTCACTATTCAACGGTAAGATACCTAAGTTGGGCCACATCGCCATGCTGGCAAACGCCTCCGGGGGTATTAAAAGAAGAAAAACTTGTATTTAGACCCAAAAGAAAGTTCATCGTCAGTCCAAATCTGATTCAAACGACTACAATTATGTCCGCTCACAAAATTTCCGTCCAATTAAAAATGATAACCGCCCAAATTAATTACAATCTCTAAAAATATCTAAATCAAATTACCTACTTTCTCCCTGAAAGTGAAACTGCACACACTATTTAACAGTAATGAAAGTGAGCGTGTGATATAAGATATTACTGTTGGAGTTTTAGACCATGATATAAGTATAACTTGTGATTTACGAATGTTTTAACGATATATTATATAAACAGACTAGACGTTAGCTCATTAGAATCCTAGACGGGAAATGGTTATCAACGTGGTCTCTAGTCGGTCAGAGTTAATTGTCATATAACTCGATAATATGTTATGAAGTCATGATATCGTTGAGATTTTGTAGGTTTACAACCTACCAGGACGCGCGCCGAGTTGGACTCGTCGACGGTCCTGTTCCAATATATGGAACAGATATTTTACGAGTATCACCCGTTAATTGAGATTTTAACGTGTATCTTGGTCAGCACATAAGCCGCTTACGACCCCAGAGGGCGGAGACACCATCTCTATCTATAAATACAAAAACATGCTTTATACTTTAGCTGCATCTATAAATACAAAAACACGCTTTAGACTTTAGCTTCATTTATAAATACAAAAACACACTTCAGGTTTCAGCTAAATATGTATAAATAAAAAGCGCGTCGAGGGCGTTTTGTGATAAGTTTGAGTTGTGGTCTTTAGTTTTACCACAAGCAACGATAATGTTTGATTCACGATGTCAATCCTTCGCATCTCGCCAATCTGCATACGGCGACAGCATTATTTGATGCGCGCGCGACCCAGTAGTGCATCGCGCTACAACGATAATGTTTAAATATGAGATTTATTGTCAGGTCATAAAACCCTAACGTTACAAAACCCTAACGCATCTGTTTTTAGATGGGTCGGGGTATAATAGAGGTCCAACTCCATACAGAAATTAATCATATGTCGATGCATTAGTCATGAAACGGGAAACCTACAGTTCATTAGTCCTTGAGTTTTATTTGTATAGAGGTCTTCTGTACTCTTGACCAGTTTTTTGGTCATATAGACATAGTTGTAATGACACTAATGTTTATCAAATCGCGGTGTTAGGTACCTTCAGTGGATCTGTTTTCAGTTGGGTCGGTATAGGTCGTGAATTCTGATGTGACCAATAATTTGTTTGCAGTAATCGATGATTTAGATGATCTGAATCGTAAATCTTAAAATTAGTCCTTGCAACTTATCCCTAGTATAGTAGTAATAACAATTAACAATAGTAGCGGGCATGGAAGTTATAAACGTTGTGATCTGACCATTAAAAATAAAATCAGCTTGAACCAGCTTAGCAGGGTGGAGTAAGGAGATCCCGTGCTAGGAATTTCACAATATCCTATATAGCAAGTTTCGAATATTTTACGCCTCAAAATTGAGCAACATCTCTTTTCGTTTTAGCATTCACTCATTTTTTAAAGTAGGTTAATGTGTACATACAAATTATACTGTATTGTAGATAAAATATTCAGCTATCGAATTATAATGTATAAGGTCAAAAAGCAAACACAACTTTTAACAAAATATGACATTCTTAATTGAATTTGAACTACAAATCTTTGACGCGTATTTGTTTAAAAAGTTTGTTATGTGCGGAGTCCCTTATTCATATTAAGTATTAACTATAAAATTCTACCAATTTTTTATGAATCTTTTACATTAATTTTTGCCAAATAATTTGCAATCAAATTGTATCATTATTGATAACTCAAATAAGAAGTTGTTATGGTCATTCGGCTACATGACAAAACGTTTCCTATCAGAATAACCCACTGCGAGCTCTTCACTCGTGATGTCACATGCGCGTCTACAAAAACGTTCTCGCGCGATACATATGTCCAACAAGCTATTTGCTCTGTTTTGTCACAATTTGGGCCGCGCTATGAAACAACAAGCACGTACAACCGCGCGCATCGAATTCAGAATTACCAGATTATTCTAATTCTATTTCGTGTTATAATCATAGAACGTAAATCGTTTCAGAAGTTGAAGCTGCTTGTACAAGGTTTTACTGCTCGATATCACAAATTAGACATTTTAAAAGACCCGTTTAATATATATTTAGTATAACTACTTGACTCCTCTGTGCTAGGGTGTGTAGCATATCTTGCAGCGTTGTGTCCGAAAACCCTAAAACCAGGGCAGGACCTGGCAGCAGGAAACAAGTTCAACTCGCACTCAGTACGGCACGTCAACACGGAAACATTACTTTATCTTGGGAAAAAGTAAACTATGATTGTTGGTTTCAGCCACACCAGGTTTGAGTTGTTACAATTTTAGCCAGGAGAAAAATGGTTGAACCGGAGTTGGAGAGCCCTATATTTCTAGATTATCGAACAATCAGTTCAGAACCCCTATATTTCCAGTTATCGACGGAGTTTGCTTTTTCACGAATAAGACCCTGATGAGGACCTCTGGAGACCAGAAGGTTGATCTCGTGGCCAAAACCCTCCGGAGCACCCGAACCTGTCGTGTTACTTCACACACAACGGTACTAAAATAGACTCCGAAAAAACCCACGTTTTTTGATCCTGTCTTCCGACGAGACTTAGTGGGAAGAACTGACACTTGAGGACAGCGGCAGATACTGTGCACTGCCGCTTAACATTAACGGAGGAGGTCATCTCTTCCTATTACTACTGTCTCTAGTGAGTGTGAGTGGACAGCACGCTGCACTACCGTGGGTCTTTCTGTGTGATTTTTAGCGCTTTGTGATTCCGCGTGTGTGATTCCAAGCGCTTCAGACTTGATCAATGCTGATGACTGACAAATTAGCACTATGATTGGTACCTCTTGCCTGATTGAAACCACATTTGATAATGGGAAAAGCTGATGAAATGAAGCACATCTAATATGTTATCATGATTGTCGCCTGATTGCAAACCAAATTTAGCTAAACTGAAATTAAAAACTTTTAGCTGCCTGAAGAAATAAAACATTTCATGATTTGAGATTGATTTTTGAATGTTTTGGACCTTCATGTCTACTGGTTCCGGTTGACTTTCAGCGCTTGAATACATTCCAAAGTTGACCCGAACTTGCGTGATACAGATTACTATTGCCCTGATTGCACACCAAAGATTGGTTATTTTCTTATCTGCTATGCTCACTACTTTTTGATCGCTGACTGGATGACTTTAACCGGTAATTGAACCGCCAAAGTGCGGTGCCTCTCAGTTGAAGAGAATGATAAAATGGGACGTTGGGCCCCACATTCACATCTCTCCGAAACATTAACACCCTCTTTTTTTTAGTGCCATTACGGCGGCCACTCAACTCCATCCTATCGTATCTTTCCTGAAAGCGTGAGATATTTGGTTTTTTCCGGTTCGTGATATCCCAGGAAATTATGGTGGATATCATAGTTTCTGATTCGCTGTGAGTCTAGTCCGCCGTCTGTAAAAGTAGGTTGTAATCTGTAGACCATGAGTACATCGGGGTTTGAATGACGCTTGTCGCACAGGAATTTACGAAGACTTAATTATTATTGTTGCATTAATTCGCAATCCCACAATTTTTGGGGACAGTCACCCTATTGTACAAGTTTTGTTGGTCGCCATATGTTATTCGCGAGAATTTCTGCCGTCTGTAAGTCCTGCCAAATCCTTCCAGGTGAATCATGAACCTAGACCAACAAATCGTAAGTCCGGTCTCAGATCTACTGAGATGTAGTTCGGCTCTCCTCTTCATGGAAACTGAAATTATCGTTAGTAGGATTAATTAAAAGTGGATCTGTAGGTGTGTAACGATTAGAAAGTTGTCTTTCTTTTTAGTCATATTTATATAACATTAACGTTACTTAATGCTTAGTAGCGGCGCGGCCGCCTTTCCCAAAGTTCGAAATTTCGTGACGAAATTATAATTTTACTTTCCCTGGCTCATAATGAATACGATTGTTTGTCGCATAAAAAGAGATTCTTGTCTACCAAAGCTTGTAGTATGAAAATTGATGATCATTAAGTTTACATTAGATCGGGTGATCATTAGCTCCAGTTAGCGCAATGTTGATAACGTTGGAAGAATTTGCTTAATTGAGCAAAGTATTTAGGGCCTGACTCCATTACATATCGTAAATAGTTGCAATCAAAGGAGCTTCAAAAAGCTTGATCTATTCAACCGCTAATAATTTATCGGTAAAAGAGTAGTGGTTCCGTGAAACGCCCCGAAATTTATTAATTGATTGTGTACACTAAAGTTACGTAACTTCGGTAGACGTCATGGGTCGTTGATTTAATTGGAGTTAGGAAATTTCCGACCAGCACGGGGCGAAAAACTTAGCACATAGTAAACTGTTTATTTATATAAAATTTTCATTTAATCGAATTATTTATGTTATTAAATTCATTTGTTCAAATTTAAACGTTCTTGTGGTAACTGGAAATATGAACATTATCCACGAAATTTTTGAGAAATTAAAAATGGAGACCTATATTATTAAAATTTTTAAAAGTCGTTTTTGAGGAAAACCATTAATCTGCTCAACAGACAGTTTTCTTAATAAATACGTCTATGAGACGCTTATAATTCAGTATTCCGTAAACTTTTGCACGCTTTGCCGTAAGGGCTCAAATCATTTGCTACCGGGAGGGTGGTGTTAGAAATTTTTAAACGCAAATATTTCAATCCCTATAAAGGGACTGTTTTCATGTTCAAATGCTATTTGTTACAAGACCCCTCAGCTGTAATTTTCTTTATTATAGCCGACGGAATTAAAAATCTCCAAGTCTAGGATTTTGAACCTTCCGGTTCAAGTCTAACAGTTCCGTAGCTTGGAACAGATGAATACAGAATTGTGCATGTTCATTAATACTGCGACACGGTGCGAAAATTAAATTTAAATTGTATCACGTACTTATTTACAGCTTTGCGGGGTGTAATTAATTTCACAGATACGAGAGGAGGCCGATGCTATCAAATGTAGATAAGAACTTAAAAATTGTCCCTTTGAACCCACTGGGAGTAATCTTGCACGTTACGTTTTTTGGCATGTCCAAATGCGCGCCCCAAATCTTCCTCTATATTCTGTGTTTGCAACTGTTGTCTCACACTTTTTCATTCTTTTCACCCATTTTCACACTTGACGGCAACAATATTTTGTCACATAGGGTAAGTAGTGCAAGAGAGACTGAACTGCAGTTTTGGTTTGGTTACTTGTAGAAACCCATCAAAACTGGAACTTTAATAGTCGTGAGTTTACTCATACAACCGGCTGTTAACGGTGATATGGTGTTTGACAGCTCACCATTTACCTTCACTACCAAATACACTCTTTACATTACTGGATATGCCACATCACTACACTACCATGCTTCTCATAATATGGTGTAATTTATAATTGGCTTATTGAATCTGTATTATAAATCTTGTTATTTGGTTGCATCTCTAATTTAAAATTGATGTAAATTTTTAATCATTATTAAAAGGGGAAACTATTCAGCCTCGTACGTCTTGTAGGTTTGTAGCATGATTTTATTTTTGAACGAAACTGAATGGATGCCTGAATTTGATCACCATTTACAGCAAATACAGCAACATTGTAAATTTATTGTAATTTCGTTACTTGTGAAGTGCAATAGACTTCTGATTTCTGAATGTGGTTGGTTATCATATTATAATCATGATTACAGGGTCCTGGACATTATGACGTAACAACTTATGTCGCTTCTCATCTTGTTGCAGCTGAGCTCGTTCTATTTGATCGTTCAAAGCCTGGCGGTTCCAGTTGTTTTCCACCGATGTTAAACTTGTCAGACAAACTTATCAGTCTGAATCATTATCTTTTCAGCCTCTCTGGCCTAACTTAAGTTTCGTGGAAGAGCCCCGGAAAAGTATCAACTGGTCACTGGATGAACTGTCACACTTGTTTGGCAAGATAACAGAATCTGAAACCTACGGCATAGGTAGCAACATTTAGGAGTTGTAGGCGCGTCAAGGGCTCTGCGACCGTCTTCGTTACTCAACTTAACATTGGGCCGCAATTCTGGGGAAAGTGCGTTGGGCGCGTTTCAAAGTATATTCTGGAAGTCAGCACTCATGTAAACATAAAGTATGCCGCGCGCTTGTTCTTTTCAGCTAGCTGAGTTCGTTCAGTTGAGCGAATAAAAGGTGTAATTAATTTATCAATTTTTTCGTTGGCCAACGACTCTCTGATCATCAAAAAATTTTCCCCTAACTAATTCCTGGTAATCCACCAGGCAATACAAACATAGAGCAACAACAAAGGAGCAGTCGGCGAGAGGGTGAAGTTGGCATCAGGAAAATGGATCCAATTAGACTTGGAGACCTGGTCATTCAATGATGTAGACAGATGATAGCGGGATTTACACTTGCTTTGGCGCGAGATGATAAAATACATCTTCTCTCACTCTGATAAGCGTGCCTGTTAACTGTAAGTAACTTTTTATTCTAAGGCGTCTTGTCGTTATACCACATGGGGGGGGGAAGGGGGGGGGGGGGGGGGGGGGGCGGGGGGGGGGTTATCCATTGTTATTTGTGACCAACCCCGATGCAATCTACAGAAAAATTCGCCAATCCAACTCCACAGTTTTCCAACATATCTGTCCTCCTGATTTAAGGTATGTACATGATATTCTCCCTTCTCTGGTTTTTACCGATGGTACCCAGATTTCGATACAAGTGAGCGACTGGCCCGGACGCAACTCAAGCAGTGGTAGGAGACCCGGTGGTGACTCTGTCATGTTGAATTCCTGAGAGCTATCCTCCCGCTCAAGTTACACATGTTTCAAAGATTGATCAGGGGATCACTGGAGGATGGTTGAGGAACGCTATGCGGATACAAGGTATATGACCATTTTTGTCTGGTTACGAGCGTACAGTCTGCTCTAATTAACGCTCTTCTGACTAGTCTTGGTCATATCCTATTCAGACATGTAAATGAAACAGTGACTTTTGCATGGATCTAATGTTTATTGAAATGGGTTATAATTGGAAGCAGCCCCGTTGCAAGGATTGTTAATGAATACTGTTAACGGCTATGATGAAAATGCAGAGTGGTGGTGGCGTGTGCGCCTCTCCTTAACAATTCAAATAATAATACATTAAATAATAGTGACGTGTCTTGTTTTATGTTGTACTGTGGTAATAGTTAGGCTTCTTCTGCGGATGAATCAGCTAAAGCATTTCCAGTTGATACCCCTGATCAGATGTACATGTCAAATATAAAAACTGGATTAGAACTTGTGCGTGTTGCAACGTTTCTTGTCATGATGTATATTCGGATACTTCACGACATCTCAAAGTTCTCATTTGAAACTTAAGGTTAACATTTATCGCTGTATGTAACAATTCGACCTGTCACGAATACTGCTCTTTCTAAATTAGAACTGAATAACGACGTTGAATCTCGCTCTTTTTCAGCTGCGACTCGATGACTCCAGATTTGACTGAGATTGAAAACGGCAACATTCTGAGGATGAAGAGGATTATTTCAGGCACCTCATCAACTTGGTTAAAAAAGTAGGGGGGAAAAAACGGGGGGGGGGGGGGGACGTTACACCCCTGGCCGCAGACTTACACAGCTATGGGAGAGCTTACAGTCCGAGAGCGAGGAATCAGGCCCAGCAGCTTCATAGTGTCGGAGCGCAGGGTGTCCGGGGGATTGGGATCAACTGTAGTAGTAGAGGTCTCAACCATAGCAGACCCGGCTCCAAAGTCACGTGGCAGGAATCTGTGCAGGGTGGAGACTGCAAGCCTATAGCCAACTCATCGGTAGATGGAGACAAAAGCTAGTGCAGGTTGACGAGAGATATAACTACTCTCTGACCATACATACCTTAGATCAGTAAGATAACCTGGCATAATTCCATTAAGCTGCGCAACAAACTGGGAACCGTCAACAGCCCTAAGTTTATATCCTGGTGAACCACTTGCTTTGCCTGGACAAACAAGTTGCGGCGGAGAAAACCTTCAAAACATTCAGGAACTGTCCAGATAGCTTGTCCTCTCTCAGGGTTGCTCATCTAGCACCGCTGTACGTTGGATTACAATAGCCTCAACCAGGTCGTTACTTGGGGAATACTTATAGTTCCATTACCATACTCCCATCTTTTATATTTCAAATCCCAGTGATCCCGAATCTCCGTCTGTCTGATGAAACAGGTTAAAATTGCTACAGAGTCTGTGATCTCGATCATAGGACTATCTTATCGAGTCTTGGATCTATCATGTATCCTTCCTCCAGTTCCTCATTTAAATGTAAATTGATAGCAATATATATCCTTTAAATGCACAACACTAATGGTCTCTTTTTGTTCAGTTCATGATAGTGGTCGGGAAACACCCGTATGCACTGACAGTCTTACCAAGGAAGATCAGGGTGACTACATTTGTGAGACGCTTCAACAGTGCTGACACTTGTAGATTACAAATCATCTACCTGAAAACCTAGATCCATCTGCCGGGGGTGAAGGCTCCTTTGAAGTTGTGATAATTCGTGATAACCTATATTTCGAGCTGAATTCAACAGTCAATTCCAAGGAACTGGTACTTAATTTAGATAATGGATTACATCAAAAGTCTAAATGTCGCGATGTGCACTGATATAATTACGCACACTTAGTTATAGTTTTTAAAAAACTGATTTTATCTTAACTTCATTTTTTACCGAACGGATTAAAGAAAACAATAAAATTTCAGAGGAAACAGAACACTGATCCTGATCGTATCAGCACTAGGTTTTTCATAGTACTCCTAGTTTCGTCCTGTTTGTAGCAATCTCCAGCTGAGGATACGAGCCAAAGAAGAAGAAGTTGGGAGAGTAACGAGGCTCTGGAGCGTCTCATAACAGCCGGTTCTTCTCTGCTAATGTTAACGGTTACGAGGACGGTCCTAGAGACGGTCTGTCACACTCCCCTACTTCCACATGGACTCATAACCAGCTCTACAGCGGGAGTTTTACATACCACTTTAATGTTGCTGCTACTGAACGTGTGATGGAGTCAGTATCGACTAGTTCAAGCCATTCTTAGTCGCCCCGAGGCTTCAAGATCGTTCGCTTTCTGTGCTAAATACTTCAACGTTATATCATAGCTCATCAATTTTAAATGCGTCTTTACATCACCCAAATGGGCTGTACTGAACAGGCTCCTATTTTCAGACCCTGTCAATGTTTGCCAGCTGCAGATCGCCAAGTCTAGGGCTCGAGAAACTTCTCTCTCCTGCGGCGCGGGACAGTTCGGAGTGTGTACAAGGCTGAGCTCAAAACTTGAGACGGTTTCCCTTCAGAGTCCCGTTGCGATCAAACAGATCAACGGGTAGTCTTCACGTCATATCAGTGTTTTAGTGTGAACATTTAGTTCAATAAGCAACTAAACACAATAATATTGATAAAAATAATAACGTGATATTTCAACACCCCCAGTAAGTTATCCAGTTCATTCGACCCTCAATCTCGGGACTATTCCATTAACTCATACTCCTCCTCTTCCATGGTGACCAGAGTGCTGAGTATCTGAGAGTACGAGAAGGAGATGCTGTTTTGACCCAGACTGCCATCACCCTAACATCTGTAAACTGGTGGGTCTGATGGCACGGACTCCCTCTCCTTACTACATTCTCACGAGTATATGGAGAAAGGAAACCTGGTGGATTACCTCCAAGGACATGGCTCTGTGCCAAGACTGAGCTTAATTAGAAGATCAGATCAGATATGTGTTCAGATCGCTTCAGGTAAGCAGAATTATTACCAAATCTGTTTTTATAGGACTTAGAAGTGACATTATGGATTTCCAGATTATCTTTTTTAGTTGAAGACATTTAGTTTATTTACATAGCTAATCCTATCTTGTCCAGGTTTGAACTACATGGCAGAGAAGGTGTTCGTACATAGAGATGTTGCAGCGAGGAACTCGTCTTGTTGCTGGTAACCTTCCTAGTTAAGGTAGCTGACTTTGGTCTCAGCAGATCGGGCCACGGCAGGGAAATATAACCGAAGGTATGAAGATTATATTTAAACCACTTGTCGTGCGAACATTTTTCCGGGGAAATCGCCAATAAAAAAACGGGTATTTCCTTCGGATATTTCCTCAAAAATACGCAAATACTATCTTTATATAAAATAAACCTTCCTTTGATTCACTTGACTTTGAGGCACATCAGCCTTCGATTCACATTCCAACCCCGAACATAATTCGTACGGCCACGACCACTCTTCTAAGATTTTTTCAAACAGAAATTCTTTAAATATCACCAATTAATAAGTACTAAATATACACGTTGCAAGTTGTTTCATGGAAAACCTCGTGCCTGATTCATCGATTATTTGTTGGGAAGGAGTTGATACTATTTTCTGTAAAAACGTTTCAGAAGGTCGTTAGGGAGGTCCAACAAGCGGTTGCACTAATATAATATTGCCACATTTATTAGACTATTTTGAAGCTACATAAGTGTCATAATATGTCCTCTCACAAATAGGTGTATCTTCTTACAATTTACCTCCTTTCCACCTCCTTGTTCTCTTCTAACACGCCATTCCCTTTCAGGACCGGTGGAACTGTACCCATCAGTGGATGTCCCCAGAAAGCAATCAGTACGGTCAGTTACACCACGCAAAAACGACGTGTGGGCCTTGTGGATGACCATGGTGGGAGGTGTTCCAGTTACGGAGTCATCCCCTACTCAGCCTAGGATACACGAGGATGTTGCTTGCTAAACGTTCAAGCTGTAAGTTACAATATTCTTAAACTTAATAGATTTTTACTGGCGATCTTTTTATTGAGAACTGTGAGATTGGATGTGTTGTTCTTGAATCTCACGACGTTTGACTCCGTCTTCCGTGTTATATTAAGACCTTCCTTAAATGTGGACTCCATATAATAAGGTGTTCAATGAAGCTGAAACTGTTTCTACTATATCAGGGTGCGAGGCTGATCAAGCCGGAAGTG
Source organism: Bolinopsis microptera (assembly GCF_026151205.1). NCBI lineage: Eukaryota > Metazoa > Ctenophora > Tentaculata > Lobata > Bolinopsidae > Bolinopsis > Bolinopsis microptera. The sequence goes on along the minus strand of NC_087079.1, from coordinate 2,204,660 downwards.
TGGTCACGTCCTTATACACATAATGTTGCACTGCTGGGAGCGCGTTACCTGACTACAGACCTTCCTTCCGACTGATCATAGACTCTCTAAACGCGCTGTAGAGTGTCCCATTGGCGACCATGCGTTACCATTGGGGGGCCAAAAAAAAACCACATCACAACTTCACCGTGTGAAAATTTAGTTAAATGATAGCCAAGGGCAAGGTATTTGTTTGTACTCAGTACAACAAAACGCTGTGAGTGGCACTCCAAGTTGGCTACGCATTTCGGGGAACTGCTAGGCTGTTGCTGTGTTGAAAAAGTAATGACTATTTTCTGACGTGTTTGTTTCGATCTTGTCGGAAAGTTTGAAACGGATCAGAAAGACTATGTGTGAGGTGGTATAAATATTCCCGGTGTTTGATGATGACATTTTGAGATTATATCGTTTATGGACTTTTCTTCTCTCTTTTATTTTATAGAGAATTTTCTTAAAATCTTCGTCTTTCTATTGATAAATTCTTATTAACGTTTGTCAAAATATATTTATGTTAGATAATTTATATGATGCTGCATGGTCTACAAATGTTTGAGCCATCTCACTTGTGCTACTTTTTTGCACACTAATCTGTTTCAAAGTCCACTTCTGATCGAAATATTTACGAATTTTGAGATAAGACTTCGCAGACGATCAATTTTAAACTTCTTTTTTGCCATCATTTTAAACCGACTTTAATTCTTGACGACACTGTGAATTGAACTTTTAATGCCGATTGACCTTGGATAATAATAAAACCATGACTGAATTTGCCTCAGGATGCAGGCCCTACACTGCACTAGAAAACTTGCAGATAGGAAATAGGAAAACCAATCGAGGTTTCTAGCAGCTTTACTTTGGATTCTTTGGTCCCTTGGGAACGATGTGTATATACACTTACAGTATATACATTACGAATTGTATGTGCTATCCTAACATAATTTTTTGGATAAAAAAAAGTAAACAGTATATTTGAAATGGTTTTTGTTTTAAATTGGTGATTGCTCATTTAAGAGTGATATGGCATGGACGTACTCAAAAAACATGTCCTTTTTTATTCTGAAAAATGTAATTTTAATAAATCCAGAAAAATTTTTCAAAGTTTGTTTTCCATGCATATTGAGTGATTTTTAATCTTATTTAAAATTATCTTTCGTGGTGCAATACTGGATAATGTGTGCGAGCTTGGTCGAGATATCGGAAAAAGTTCTGATCTTTCTTCCAAAATTCAATCTTATCCAGTTCACCTGTGAGAAATGTGTCCAATAAAATTTCAAATGTTTATCCTGTATTTGTTTGATTACAAATTATAACTCTTTTAAGCGAAACTATTTGTTTTACTTCTTCTTTGGAGTTTAATCAGAGTCGACAAGCTAAACTTGCCCACTGAAGGATCTTACATTTCAGGGCAAGGTTACATTGTTATTTTTCTTTGTTGTTATTTTGTTTGATTTACAGCATAGAACGTTGACATAACCGACGCAAGAGTTATGTTTATTAATTATCCAACTGCTATCACAAATACACAAAACAGTTATATCATACTGTTACAGTGTTACATCAACTCAACACAAAACAAGACCTTCGTGGCAAACGAAATGAAGACTTGGAAAAACAATCAAACAAAGTTTAACATACGTATAAATTATAATATAAGCCCAGTTACACAAGAAAAAAACATCGTACGAGAGTGTACCTAAGACAGTGCTAAAACTCTGTTATAGTGACACATGTGTTCGTGCTTGCAGACTCCGTCAGAAAGCTCACGTGCCAGTGGGACACTTTCTCCGTTATTTATCATTCGTTCTATCGTTATTATCTGCTCCGCACAGATCCCCACAGGTCTTTTTTCAATTTTTAGTCATCCAAACGTAATCCTGCTGCCCTGTGTCGCAGTGATCAGAGAACCTGTCGCAGTAAGTTTCCTTCTCAGGTTCTTGCATTCCTTCTCTTCCTGTCACGAACTGGGGCGGGTTTGCCAATCTCCAGTGCACGCATGATCGGACGGTAGATGTGCTCGGAGATACCACTCGTCCGGGACTCGTCCTGGACATCCTGATGTAGCATGTGTCTCCCCATGGGCACCCCAGCTGTTCCTCACTTTCCAGTAGTTCTCACCTCCTGTATTCCCGTATCCTACCACTGCAGGACTGCGTGGTTTGGGTGATTTTATTCTGGCACCCGAGATCCCTTGTAGATGCCGTTTTGTAAACGTGGAAGGTGTTTCTCGACATGATTGCGTGGCTACTGGATACGTACCTTGTTGAGACCTGTGATCTGACCTGAGTCTCCCTTGTAGGTCTGGTAGCCGGTAACCTAGCTTTAGTTAGGGAGTTTGCAAACTCTGGAGTAGGAGAGGGAGCCGTCTTCTTGGTTGTAAACTTTGTCTTCGCTGTGGCTAGTCGTCGGGCCATGTTTGACGTAGTTAATAGGGTGGCTCAACCATCTCCTTTGCCAGCATCAGGTCTGTAGGTAACAGTCGGAAGTTCTTGCTCGGCTAACGGGTACCACGGTCCCCCAGTCTAAGAACGTAGGTACTTCTCGATGGCAGGATATCGTTTCCGTATGACCATCAAATACCTACAACTTCCTTGGTTCTGCAGTGGAGGATTCGCACCTCTAGACACCCAGTCGAGATACTTGGGTTGAGAGCTAGTTGGAAGTTTTTGGTTCAGCAGAGATGTGCTGCACTTTGTTTCTTCCTCCGCATTACTTAGAGATATTAGAACGGTGTACTGTCTCCGTTCCGTTCTGTCTGAGTACTAAAATGTTCATCCTCCGCACTGTACGGTATATATGTTCGCTCTCCGTTTATCCGGTCTATCTCCATTTGTACTGCTTGAAGTTCGGAATCTCTCCTGTTCTGCCACCTTGGTTTTCTCCTCCAGACCGGTAACCTCCAGACATGAGACTCTGTGACATTCCGTGGTACTTATCCATCGCAGCGAAGAACTCCTGAACCAGAGGTTATGCTGGAGCAAGGAGATGATGAGAGTTGCAGAAGTAAGATCCCTCTGATGGTTGGAGCACTGAACTGGATGTAACTGTGAACTGATGATGAAGAGGTTATGAGGTGGTATTTATTTACTGGAGCTGGTGACATGGGGTTAGTCTTGTATTCTTTTGTTCTTGGTTATCTTGTAAGATGAATATGGTAATTGTTTGCGACTAGGTTAGTAGTAACAGGTTGATGGGGGACCGGTTCAAGTTTCGTTGTTAATTTAGTTCTCGTTACTGCAACAATGCCAGACCTTTTTCTATCATTAGTTATTCGACTTGTTATTACATGACCACAATATCTTAACGAACTGTTAAGTTTTCCATTGTACTAGTAAGTTGTACAAGTCTGTCTTACAGGTCGCTAATACTGCCTCCACACTACCACCACACTCACACACTGTCTCCACACTGTCTCCACTCTGCCTCCACACTGCATCCACACTGCTACTGCGATTATTCAGACAAACCCCATTATCTCCCCCCCCCCATTTGGAACGGTATTCTCACGACAGTATGATTCAGGTTGAGTATAAGCCGAAATTAATGTCACTCTTCAGTAATGTCATGACAAGTGGTCTAATGGTATCAAAAACACATGATAATGACAAGTAGCGGCCCGTACGTTGTGGTCCTTCACCTGCTTGTTGTTGCAGTTCTCACACTACCCCCCCGTATCATGATTTTGTCCCAGAATTAAAAAATAAACAATATAGAATTGGATATCGCCTTATTTTTCTCTCTTCGGTCACATTTTTAACTTAAATATCGAGTTCTGGATGTAATTGGAGAAGAGGAAGAGCTAAGAAAACCTACATAAACTATGAAACTCTGGTTTAACTTTATTACAAACGTTTTAATAACTATAATAATTAGGATCATCATGTTTGTGAAATAAAAAAATTACCGCATGTTCAACAGTTAAAATTGTGGTTTTTGGATTAATTTAGCTTCAGCTTTTAAGTGGTTAAAGTAAGGTGGTTAGGAATTATCTAGTTATAATTCTAACTAAAAATGGTCAGCCTGAATAAATTTACTCTCTTTTCCATCCCACACCTAAAAAACAATACAATGTTTTTTTATGTAAGATGAAAAAATGTGTAGAAGAAAAATTTATACAGTAAATGCAGTCAGGAAGCAGATTTGTCGGTAACCACAGTGCATGGTGGTGAGTTACAAGATTGCTTACCACAATTTCCTGTAAACCTATGTTTTGTTAATTTTAAGGAGTTTCATATTTACAGGGGAGATGCGATGTAACAGAGTCAAAATATTTTATGTTGCCTTTTTTTTCATTCCATCGCAGACAACTAGCCTCGTACTATATAATAATTTGAAATGTATTCGTCTATATAAGCTTGAAAACGTCATTTCAGTGTCGTGTTGCTGCTGCTCAATGTACTATGTAAATATCCAACTAAATAGCCTTGCCCAAAAAAATGTACAGTGGAAGGAAATGATATTTCTGCGTACATTTCTGGTTAAACTTAAATGTTCTTAATAACATTTATAATTTCGTTTGTTTTATACAATTCCGTCGTTTGGTGTCATTTTTGTTAGCTGTTACCAAATAGTGAATAGCGAAATAGTGAAATAGTGAAATAGTGAAATAGTTGAATAGTGAAATAGTGAAATAGTGTAATAGTGAACTAGTGACTTGATTGTTAGCTGATTACAAATAGTGAATCAATGACTCTGGGATCACCATATCAAACACAAAAAGTCGCGACAAATAATTTCGCCTATTGTATTTATTTCTTTGCTACTCCTACTGTGTAATCAGGCGTATTCTCACTTAAGCAGTTATTTTGGGACCATTCATATTTAACACCGTATTGTCATTTTGCCTTTGGTCCGCCGTTCCAAGTAAAATTCTTTTACTGTAAGCCGAATGTTCTTTGCTTTACCATCCGTGGATATCTTTTGTCTTTTAGCTTTACGATATTATGATAATACTATGTAGTATCGTAAGTTTGTAATTGTATACACCTGAGTCTCGCCTCACCAATTGTGAAATAGTTTCGATCGTAGATCAGTGGCGTGAACGAAGCTTGCCCCGCTGACCCGCTGTTGCGGGGGGCGCCATCTTAGGGGGCGGGCGCAAAATCGTCGTTTGGAATATGGACAAATTTTGAAAAACTTAATTGAGGTACTAGCCAAAACTGCACGTTTTGCTCTAGAAAACCACACTCGTTTAGAGATTTTACCGGCGTGTCCTCGAAAATCACTTATTTTGCTTCAATTTTTGGAGCGGGGGCGCCAAAAGATGAAAGAGGAGGTGCGCATTTTTCTGCGGGGGGGGGGGGGGGGGGGGGGGGGGGCGCAACGGCAACGTAATCGCCACTGTCGTATGAAATCATCTCCTGGTTCTACTTATAATTATAGAAACCTACAAATAAAGGTAGTTGACTTTCATTCCTCACGTTTTTGGCAATTGTACAATTTATGGTTGTCACTACTAGTACTACTAGACTAGGATGATCGTAGTTATTGGGATTTCTATAGTTGCGGGGAAAGTCTATGTAATTCTTGCTCACTCTTTTAACATACATATCTGCAACGCTGCCCCTGACATCAATTGTATACACAACTTGATTAATGATACTATCCCGGCACGTTTATTATGCGTATGACTAGCCTAACATTACAGGTAATTAAAAAATTTAACGAAGCATTGGGTGGTTTGGGGATTGTATTTATCAAATACAATTTGAAGCATTTGATAAACGCTTATAATAATTATTGGTGGACAATTAATTAATTTTTAACTAACCGCCAACTTTTACAATATAGTAGTCATGTTGATATTTTTAATGTTGACGTGGCCAGTAATTTTCACCTGCTGTAAACTGTGTATCTTATGGTTTTAGTACATCATATTATAACTATACACTATAACTAAGCCACACAAAGGCTGAAAGAACTAGTTACTTTTACAAGGGAGAAACAATGGTAACAAGATCTATTAACAATTATAAATATCTCCGGGATTTCGACGCGGGATCATATTATCACTCAGCCCGGCCCGCTGTTAGATAAACATCTCAAGGTGATATCATCCCGCCCCGGAAATTTGTATAAACCCGGCCCGCTTTTTAGTCGTAACTGATGTTTATCATTCAATTCTCCGACTTACAATAATCAATGATACTGCTGATTAGAACTCGATAATAGTAGAACAGTTAGACGCGCGATCACGTGGGCGCGTCACGTGCGTACCACGTGCCACCAATAGCATACGCCGAGTCTATACCACGTGACACGAAAGCGCACCACGTGATATGAAACATCGTAACCGTCCACTTCTTTTACACGCAAATTCCTGGGAACGTTGCCAAAGCAGCTAATTCTTGGAATTTCTCCAACGCGTGGCGTGAGAAGTTGGCGACTAGCCAGGCGCCAGCTACCCTTGTCCGTGCCCTAAAAATAGTATTGTTTTGCTTGCTCTCCTTCCAGCTCTTGTTCCTGCTAACGTTCAAGCTATTGCTCCACTATGACAGATCGGTTTGACATTCAGATTTATGAACTGCTTTCCAATCGTGTTCCGGACAGTACAGTTAGAGTCAACAACTGGGCTCTAAACAAATTTAATTCTTGGCTTCAGTCATCCAGATTTGCTCATTTATCACTCTCTTCTAAAGTATAAATCCCTTGTCGAAATCGCCGGAGATAATTATAATCCATAAACACTTCACGCTCAGGGCTAAATAAATGTAATCCCTCAGCTGGCGCTTCGGGATTACATATTAACACAAAACTCGTGCGCTGCGCGCACTCGTATGTGTTTATCAGATCATCCCGCTAGCGCGGGATGATCTGTTATATAAACCCTTTGCGTGGCGGGTTTATGTTATTATAAAGATGTTTAATACATATTGTACATGTTAATTAACCAATGTTAACCAGGTAAGTTACAAACGGTAACCCGTGTAAACACTAAACAGGTATAAGGGAACTTATGAAAACAAAGCCACAAACGCAACCACAAACAACCTTACAATTATACAGCTTTACAACACGGTTATATTGTGTAGTCTTAACGGGGCTCAATGTAAGGAGCACAAAAGTATTTATACTTTATCTGTATAGATAAAGTAAAGATCTGTAGTGCCAAGTTGTGGTGTCTCACTTGTTAAGATATTTAAAGGCATATTAGACCGGGTAATGGGTATCCATCATCCAGTAGGTACTGCATCAACACCAACACATCATACAGTTGGTGAAATTTTGATAAAAATGATCATCACATTATACAGGGTGTTTCAAAAATAATGTCCTGATTTTTAAAATCAATAATTTTTTTTATAAAGGAGCAAAATGCCCATTATCGGTTACCATTAGTTCATAAAGCTTACAAATTTAATTTGTTACGCTCATTAGTTCCAGCGATTTAACTTTGTTAATTTCGAATTTTAAGAAAATGGGGTTCACAAAAGAAACAAAACTCGATATTATGAAGACTTATTGGATTTGTGGAGGCAGTGTGACAAGTGTTATATTTTTTGATATATTTGTTACACTTACAACCAAAATTTGAAAAGTTATTCCATTTGTACTAAATTTGACAATAAATCAAGATCAGGACACTATTTATGAAACACCCTGTACGTGTCTCACTAACAGTATACAATACGAATGAGGTGTGTTAAAATATGTCTTTATAGGTTAATAATACAAATATGAATAACAATCAATAATGATAAAAACGTTCACCATATTGAACTATGAAACTGGACAGAACCTCAATGTTAGTTAAACAAGTCTGAAAAGATCAGCTCATTGTTAATTGTTTGAAGGGAGATGAGACCAGGCTGACAGGGCGCTGACATGTTCATATCACTCAAGCCATTATAACGTAACTTAATACAACCCCACAACTAAAGAGATAATCTAGAAATAAAGACTTAAAGCGTTTACCTTGTTGGAGAGTTACTGAAGTGGAAAATAGTGTCATGATACATGGGACAGTTTACAATATTAAGTAATAATACTACATGGTTACATTACTGCAATATATACTTTCAACTGTTACACAATGTTTGGCAGAAGGAGTGTGTAAGCATACTCAAACTACAGAAAACACAGGCAAAATAAGCAACATTTGTGTAACAAACACTCTGAATAACTCTAACAAAAAGTGCAGATCTAATGGTTATAATATCTTGTCCCCCATAGCACTGGTCGTGTGGGCAGGGCAATAACAGAATACTACAAATAGAGCAAGCAAAGCAAGAAAAATAACGAAAAATCTTGGGAGGGGCTATAAAGATAGAAGCAAAGGCGACAAATAAAATATATATATACGTAACAAATTGTAATGTTATGAAACTATGAAGCAACTTACTGGATGCAATCACTTAGATTCAACAGTAAAGTACAGTAAGTGCAAGAAGGGGGAATTAACTGAGGTGTAATATAAAGTTAGCAATTAACAAAGTGTTTCCACTGAATGTAAAGATTGGGTATGTCAGGGCACTGAGTTAAGAAAATAATTAATTTTAGAATTATAGATTAAGGCCACCAGATGCTGAAGATTATGAGGATTTTGTTGTCTCTTGACTGTACTATGAAGTATGAATATTGCTATAATTAATTTTGAAGAAGAATGAGAAAGAGTGACTCCTGACTGAAGAAGCTTTCGACACTGCCAAGAACGGAGAAGTTGACTGGTTAAAAACAAACTGCCACAGTGAGTCGTCTAACATATATAATGTAACTAATAAACTACAGTATATTGTAATTGTGTCTAATAAACTAACAATATACCGACCAGATATAGCAGAACTAAGGACTATCTCCCCCACATCACTAAACCACCAGGTACTACCTGTAAACTAGTTATTTAAACCACTGTAGGGGGGGAGGGGGTGACACTGTATCTATTTCAGCTAGACTATATTAACCTTCCGATACAGGACACTACGTGGTTATAAACATGATGACGTCACACACCACGTGACATGATGACGTCACACACAACGTGACATGATGATTCCACTAGTCTCATTAAACACTGAAAGTTGCACTAAACACAGTAGACCAACAAAACGTAAGCAGGTAATAAAGTCCCGTACTTAATGTAATACCTCTGACCTATAGCTTCAGTGTATATTGCTTTGGGAAGGGAACCCTATATGGCATAAACTACTTGCCTTGCTTTTATATAGCCATTCAGAGATTGTAGTGTTCACGCTTGATATTGGGAGTTCAGAGAACGATTGACAAAGTGTGACAATAATTATAGACTTAAAGAAAACGTTTTTAATGTTATGTTATTTTAGCCGGAAAGTTCATTTCGAAGCAAAAATTCTGGTTAAACTAACTGAATGAAATGTCCGCCACTAGTTTGATAATTTATTGTACGCTGTGGAGACTTCTTTGTGGTGTGAATTAGAGTTTCATTGACATGATGTTGTTGAGAGTTTTTGTTCACACACGATCTCTTAACTGCGTTTAATAATGGTTACGACACATGCTAGATCGAAGTGATATATAGTGATGTAAGCTCTGATAAATCACAAATCCTTCATGAACTGACCAAACACAGGTTAGAGACCGAAGAAAAATTAGCACGATATATATGTATATAGTATAATATATAGGTTCAAGGTATAGAGATTAGACCCCATTAGAGAGATACGGTATGTAGAGGTTTTACTGTAGTTGTAGTGAATGCCCTTCAGCTAATATATAAGTAAGTTCTTGAATCATGAGCCCGTAAAGCACTTTAGGTGTTAAATTAAAATTAATGAGTTTAGTAGTTAATTTTCAGTAGCTAGTTTAGTGGTTAACGTCATGTTATAGCTGCGTCATGTGATTGATGATGTTGGAGTCTAGAGTGTTCGATTTTACCCAAACAGCTGGAAACGGAATGCTGGAAATTTCATAACTCTTACAATTTTAAAGCTCTTTACTCTTTTGAGGCTCGAAAAAATAATGTGAGGTAGAATATCATGAGGTTAAGAGTGTTTAATTGAGTGGTTCTTACAGTTTGATGATCCAGTGAATCAATATAAGAATTTTTAAATATGATCGAAAACGATGTTTGACTTTTAAGTGATGGTGTCGTTTGCGCACTGAATGTGTGTTAATTAATAACGTCTTCCCGCCAGAATATTAATCATTGCAGTGAAATGTAAGAGAAAACAATCAACTGTGCAAATTTCGAATAAAAAAGTAATAATTTTAAGTATTTTCTAATTCTGGTGTTACTTAGTGTAGGCATTTGTGTCAATGTCTTCATACTTCATAGTGAAGCTATGCTATTTAAAGTACAGGTGTTGTATTGTGCAGTATTGATCAAATTAACAAAGATAAAAAGAACTACTTACATCTTCTTCCATGTCCACCATGTCTCGTCTTATTTCATGCTGCAAAGATTAGGTATAAGTATTTATCTTGAACAGAATATCGAAAATTTCAAATTTTAGGGTACCTAAAGTGGACCAGGTACACTATGTATTATCCAAACAGTCATATGGTTACATTGTAACCAGCCATTTAATAGAGGAGCTGTATCAGGACCTAGTCTAACAAAAGGGAACAAATATTTCCTAGTGTCTACATTTCACCAAGTGAGAATATCACCGATTAAAATTTAAACTAAAATAATATTCTAAATTGCAACTGGTAGAATAGTCATTAACCATACATGGTAGATCTCACTATAATTTATCTGGGCTCTAAAAAATAATATGCAGCTTAATGAAGCTAAATTTGAGATCCTCAACTACACACACAATAATTGGCTTCTCCTATGAAATCTGCCATTCACAAATTAACTGCTACAGTCTTACAACAAGTGAAGTAATTGAGCCAGTAGAAACTGTCAGGGATGTGATTCTATCACAAGACTGCTCTTGGATGACTCACATCCAGCAATTCAATCACCAAGGACTATGTCACTGAGGGTCCTCTGCGTTTTCAGAGACTGATCACCATTTCTAATGCCGACTCTTCAAAATCAGGGTGCAGAGTGAGTGAATATCGCTGCTTGGTCCAAAATCCAGAATATATCAGGGACATAGAGGCTATAATAGATAACATTTAACATATATACACAACATGCGTTGGGTATATTGTCGTTATATTTAACATAATAACGACAATTATATACCCAATGCATTAACAGCTATAATGGGAATGTCCCCTCCACTGGTTTTTTCCTACAAACGGTTTTCAGTGCAAGTTGATCACACTTATGATAAGCGGCACAGGCCCAGGTGCCTGCAGGCTGCACAGCTTTCTTGAGCCACTTTGGACCACAGCTGGTCCAGGAATATCATTGCAGGTTCATTCCTAACTTAACAATATGTTATCAATAGTTATCAGAGGTGTTGAACTTTAAGGATGACTTGGAGTGGCGTTTATAGCAAAGACAGATGTCCTTAAAGTCTACTCTAGTGACAACAAATCTGTGATCAGAGTATGTCAAGGTGCCTGCATAAGATCTTGAATCTTGTAGCATTGGCTTCGACCTACTTCGACACAGGATGAAATCGATCTGAGGATAGACCGGGATCGTCTTTTTACTATTTCGCCCGGCACTCCAGTCCTTCCTCCAGCCAGTGTAGGTGGTCGTATGTCGAGCAGGATGATAAAAACCAGTGTTGGAGGCAAAGAGGTCAAATTCTGATAACAAGTCTAACAAGTTTTCTCCCATATCGTTGCGCAAACCCATACCATGTTTACCCATGAAACGACCAAAACCAAAGTCCTTATCTGAAGCAGTCATTTTTCCCAACTTTGAATTAAAATCTCCCAAAACAAATATCTCAACATTAGCAGGGACGTTTAGAGCATCCCTAACTTGGCCGTAAAAATTAATCAACAGTTGTTGATCATTTTCTGCAAGTTTCTTGTGTGGCCCATATACATTGACCACCCTACATTTGATAAATTTTCCAGATTTTGTAGGGAGTTCTAGGTCCAAAAAGCTTACTCGATCACTGATACTGTTCCAGCATACCACATAGTCAATAAATCGGGGACTGATAACAAAACCGAGTCCATAGTGCCGGCCATTTTTCTGCTCAAACAATAATAGTTTGTATCCGTTGCTAAGACTGCAAGAATCCGGTTTTACAACCTTAGTCTCCTGAATAGCGCAGATATCTATGCCGTACCGTAGACAATCGGTACCCAGTTGCTCCCGTTTGCTGTGGATGTCGTCTGGATCATCACAAGAACCGAGGCCACGTATGTTAAAGGTGGCGAAGCTGATGAGGAGTGTAGCAAACAGGGATTGTCCTGTAGCTGAGGTAAACATTACGGAGGGCGATGTTGTCGTCTCTCCGCCGCTGGCGTTACCCATACGGTCCATCTGAAAAAAAAAGCCTTAAGTAAAGTAAAGTAAAGTAAAATTTATGACATCACATCATCACACATGTTTACAAATCATCATCGCACTATGTGAAAAAAATAGGACAAAACGTAATTCGAATGGCCAGACACTATTCAATAAAATTCGACTATAGCTCGATCATCGATTCGACTATCCAAACTATCAAATAAACATAAATGCAAAAATGAACCTTGATTTGAAAAAAATGAACTCGAATATTTTTCGATTAGACAAATTCCTCGAACCAGTGGTGGTAGTAAGTCATACCAAAAAGAATTATTTCAATTGGGCACTCAGTGACTGAGCTATTAAGGCCAACATATGTCCACTGACTTTTGGCACACCCTGTACATTTATGTAATCTATACTTAGTTCCATAACGAATGTCATACGTTGTATGACCCGCCGCGCACGAGTGTGCGGCTCCCCTGTATCTATTGCTCTAACCAAAGCCCTCTCGCTTGTACAGTAGCGCGCGACCGTCTTGTGAAACAAGCGCGTCACGCAGTACGCATAGACACATGGCTATGTAAACTGTATCTAAATCGCGTAGAAACTCTACTATAGTGAAACGACCGTGGTGGTCAGTCACGACGTGATACTTTTAAATTTACAACCTAAAAGGACGCGTGCCGAGTTGGACTCGTCTGCGTCAACGGTCCTAATATACAAAACAAATATTTTACGAGTATCACCCGTTAACGTGATATAACATACAAGCCACTGTACTTCGATGCGCCGCGCGAACTTATATTTTTGCTTTTCAATTTCGATTGTCGAAGCAAAATCGTTGATTTGCTTTGTTAAACAACGATTTCGCCGGGTTAACATTGTTAATCAAAAACCGAATGAACCGCAAGGGCACAAACCAACAATCTTTATTAGGGCGGCGCTCAGCCTGTAATTCCGCCAATGCAAATCTCTATATGTGATATGATTATATAAACATCAATATAATAGCCTGAGGTCCCCAGGTAACAACAATCTACGATGCGAAGCAAAAATGATATTTATATTTCGCGCGGCGTGTCGAAGCGGCAAAGTCTTCCAATATTCAAGGCTTTCATTTGCATATCAACCCAAAACTAATACACAATTTTTATTTTTGCTTGGAGGATGTCACTGCTTCGACGCGCCGCGCGCACTATCATTTCAAAACAACGATCATTGGATCTCAAATGGTTGACATTATCAATCAATCATAACGTAAAGCGCTTGTTTGCACAGCTAACTCCAGACTTGGACTACTTAGAAAAACAATTTATTTCACTATTGATAAAAAGTAGAAAAGATCGTTCTATTTAGCGCGTTTATTAGGTTAATATTTGAACATAGTTTTGTCATAAGGTCCCCTCAAAGTAAAAGTAAAGTAAAGTAAAGTAAAAGTAAAGTAAAAATTATGACATAACATCATTTCTAATGTCTACAAAGTATCATCACACTACATGGAAAAATAAGTATTTCTCCATCAAATTTAAAGGTAATAATTTATCAAATATTAATCATGAATAAAAACAACATTACAAAATGTAATTTATTCATACTTCCCAGTGGAGTAAAGATTTATAAAACGTTTCTTTGCTACACAAGGATGAAACCATAGATAATCATTGTGTTTTTCCTTATTACTGATATAACTGGTACCTTCAATTCTTGTTAAAACTTCTTTCGAAACATTCCAAAAATGAAAGTAATTTACAATACATTGAGAAATCATATTATTTTCAAACTGCAATTCATCTTGAAAAGGTTGTTGCTATTCAAAAGCGGGCCATTAAATGTATCTATGGTGAACCGTACACCAGTCTAGTTATAATGACAATAAACTTGCTACAGAGCCAAAAAATTAAATATTCTCCCTGTTTAACAAAATTGTATTTATAACGATCCTATGACCTTCTATAAAATAGTGAATAGCATAATTCCAGTATCGCTTCCTACTTATATAGCGGGTCAGCGATATTCAGACTCAGTTACATATCTTGGAAAGCGCTTGCACTTTGAGGTATAAAAGACAACTTAACAGTTATTTCGATAAGGGGGGACAGAGGGCCCAAGTTGCGATATAAACCAGACAATATTGAAGATTTAGATTTAAATATTGAGCCCTTTGGCTAGAGAATACTTTCTTAGATATTTTGGACAGTTTTTAATATTGGTAATGTTGATGAAAGTCCTTTGATATGTACTGAGTGAATAATACATTATCAGAAGATTTTTAAAATCTTCATCCTATAGCAGGTCAATTTTACGCTTTAAATTAAATTATTTTAGGCTACTAATTTTTCAGGATTTTCGGGCAACATTCGAGATATTATTCTTTTCCGTGTTTCACTGTGTCTTCCAACAAAATTTTAGTGTAGGTCAGAAAAGGAGGCTCTATCCCGGGACACCAACATTTTTTGGGTTGGCACCCAGGAGAAAGCTGCCTTATTCTTTGTATTTTGTCTCTAGTATTTTAAGATTCCACTCTGTTTATTTCACCGTCTCTAGACTTGTATGTTGCCCAGATAATTTGACATGACTGTATTGGATTTTCTGTAACATCAGTTACTGTTCTGCAGTAAGCTTTTTTAATAATTTTGTATTGTATATTGAAGTATTCAGATTGTTTGTATATTTGGAGTTATATATATTTGGAGTCTCATACATAGATTTCTTGTGGTCATCATCTATTTTTCATATGTTTTGTTAGAAAACCTGCTAACCTTTCTTGGATATCTTCTTGTTAAAGGTGTTTCTGCCTTATTTAGTCAGGATTTAACTTGTAGCTATAAACTCCCGTTTTTAATTCCAGTCCAAGGCGAGATGCACGATCTCTACTGTCATTTAGGTATCATTTACAGCTGAGCATAAGGGTTAAATTTAAATTATTTAACCTTTTGGTGCTGTATCAAAATAACATTAATTTATTATTATTATTATTATGAATTGTAGCTGATTGATAATAATAATATTTAGGCCCGTGGCCAGTTTTAAAATTTTTTTTAAAAAGTCCTATGCTGTCAATGCAGAGGGCACCCAATACACTGTGTGAGTGTTTTATCAATTGTCTTGAACCTTCTCAAAATTAGTAGAATATGATATTCTGTATTGATATCCTATTGGTTTAGCGTATTCAGTAAACAAATTCCAGGGACTGCCCCCCAAATCCCAATGTTTTAAAAATTAAAATCTTACTTATAACCGAGTGTTTTATCAACTGTCTTGACTCTTGAACCTTCTCAAAAGTAGTGGAATTTTATAATCTGTATTGATATCCTATTGGTTTAGCGCCTAATTCAGTATTTTTTTTAAAGCGGATTACTCGCCTAAAAATCCTATGCACTCCACTGTCATGTTAAGGAACAATGCTCAAATAATTGATAGGTCGGATACTTCAAGTTTCAACTTACATGAGTACTACTGTGCCCTGCTCAGGTGCCTTCCGAAATAGCTTCTTACATAGATCTATGCTGAAATGGAATAGTCTATCAGTATGTATGCGGCAGTCAGAGCGGATTTTTACTTTTAAGGCTAAACTGATCAAATACCTATGGGCTGCCGATACAGTCTGGCCAGATTAGCTCATCAGTCTTCTCATATGATTCCCAAAAATGTGTTTTTTGTTGGTTATAATTCTGTCCGCTTCTCTCCCCTATTTTTCTTGTGCTCAGTTGTGACAGAATTGTATTGATCAAAATACTTATAATTATTCATGATATGTTTGATTTCTTGTTATTGTTTGTCATGCAAATTTGGTAGACGGCCCCAACGTTAATGTGGCTCTTGCTATGTGTTAGTTCAGCCGAATTAATTATTATATAATCTAGTTTATTTTTCTTGTTTAGTTAGTTTTTATTCGGCCACACATTATGCAACTTATATTGCAGTACTATTTATCATTTAGTATATCAAAATATGTTGCATTTTCAAATAAAAGAATTGATGGGGAGTCCTCATTCATACTAATTCTCAATTTTTTGTCCCCATTTAATCGTTCTGGTGGGGTGCTGGGGACTGCTACTCCATAACCAGGATTCGAAAGTCTGTGAATTGGCTGACTCCGAGAAAATAATGACATTTTCCATCCTGTAAAAAAGGGTGGCTATGCGTCAATGAGGCATAACT
This sequence comes from Bolinopsis microptera, assembly GCF_026151205.1. Classification (NCBI taxonomy): domain Eukaryota; kingdom Metazoa; phylum Ctenophora; class Tentaculata; order Lobata; family Bolinopsidae; genus Bolinopsis; species Bolinopsis microptera. The sequence continues at coordinate 2,188,195 of NC_087079.1, read as the reverse complement.
CTTTGAGAGATATCATGACAAACCTAATGAAAGAAGCAGGGTGCTCAGATGTTTGGATAGAACCCTCCTTACTCCCTATCATTTATCAATCCAAATGACAGATGGTGACCCTGTCTCACTAAATTCAACCACTTGGCACCATGATAAAAATACTAACAACTAAATAAAGTTTAATAAATAATTATATACAACCACCAAAGAATATTTCCTCAAGTTGAAAACTTATTGTTTCATTGGTGCTAGACTACAGTCTTGCCAGTCTTTTCCAAAAGTTGAAATTTACATTTTTGAGTTACAGTTCAAGTTTTATAGGAAAACCACTAACATCCCAGCAACAAAAAGTCAGACTTTCATGCAGTTTTTTTCCCTACCTGTTCATCTCCAACAGCTCTACCACTTATTAAGTTAAAACTAGAAAATTGATTTTTACCCCCCCCCCCCCCCTACATTAGTCTCAAAGTGAACATTCTAACCAAAAATTGTTAAATTATTTTACCTAACTTCAATTATTAGGATTGTCAATACCATGTTGCGTTCCCTAGCACGTCCTCTTGTTTCACTGACTGGGTGCAAAGCTGCAAGCACAACAACTGGCATTAAACCAGGGACAAAGTATGGAGGAAAAACAACTGTCACACTTATCCCAGGTAAGCACTTCTAAGATTTTGCAAATATTCATGCAATCTCCTCGGTTGACTCCGAATGATAGGAAAACTTTATGAGGGTTAAATGAGGAGGGGTACCTGTTAGAAGTTCAAGAAACTTCCTTGGATATTCCTTCAGTGCATACTGTAAACATAGTACTATTATTAACTATTTACTGTTATCTATGTAATAAGTTCGGGGTTTATTCTAACTGTGATGGTATTTATCTGGGTTGTTATTCCGCATGACAGGTGTTCAGATTGACTCTCAAAGCTAGGAAGAGCCAATTCTATGTTTATAAGTTTATTGCTTTAAATAATCTCATTGTAGATTTTACAGATGCATTGAAACCTGTGACCCTCTAATCTTGTATCCTACAATATCTGGTTTGAATAGTCATAACTAGTGTTCAATGCTCGAAATAATACCAGTGTAATATCTAAACTTTGAGAATACCAAATCACACATTAAAGAAACCTATCAGTTTTCTTTCTTATTATGTGACCAGTGTCTGTGATGTGGTAACTTTTATGGAAGATAATTCTATAATCAGATGCCAAAAAGCCAGCACCTAATCAGCTAATATTCTTGTCATTGTAGCATCGTGGACCAAAAGAACTGCAGTTTGTACACTTATTCCTGGTAAGATGAGCTTGGGACTGATTTTTTCACCATCATTGTTGCCCGTACATTGTGCTGAAAAATGTTCTTTATTAATATTTCTTGGTTTGCACTTTTCCCAACATGGCAGATATATATGGCGTATGCTTCAACGTATTAGATTTTATGAAATTTATGGATGTAAGGAGAAAATGTATCTAGCATTTTTATCATTACAGTGGAATATAAATTTCTATGCCATTTCGTCCCTTCAAAACTTCAATATCAAATTGGCATCAAAATTCTTTACACTTTTCTCACATGGACAATTATAAAGACCTCAGATTCTTTCTATTCATGCTAATTTTCTGTACCTTTTAATCTAATTTAGCTGATTGTTGCAGTCTCTTTTTCTTTTAGCATTAAACGTTCCGTTGCTATGCAGTACCTAACTTTAAATATTAATGTTATATTCCCTCCATTTTACTCTAATGTTTGGAGTCATAAAATCTAATGGAAATATCCAAAGAATTCATGTTTGGTTTATATGAAATGTATTCCACAGCTATAACTATATTGTGTGTGCAGGTGATGGAGTGGGTCCTGAGATCTGCGAGTCTGTGACCACCATCTTCAAGGAAATGGCTGTTCCGGTAGAGTTTGAAACTATTGAGCTCACCAAACACACACTCAATGATGAGGGTTCTTTCAACATGGCCATCACTTCACTGAAACGCAATGGTGTTGGACTAAAAGGTAAAATAAATTTCAGAACATAGATTTTTATAGTGTAAGTGTAACTCATAACTTAAGATTTAATTTAATTTATAAGATCATCCTCAAATTCCACAAATTTTGAGTTTGAACATCATTTAATATGTTATTATATATTACAAAACTTCATCATGGTTCTGTTATAATTTCTTTTTCAACTAAACCAAATTGTGTCAGGTGTGCTGAACAGGTCAGGTGACTTCAGACATCATAACATGGAGTTCAGAGGAAACCTGGACACATACGCCAATGTTGTTAGAGCCGTGAGCTTTGACGGTATCAAAACTCACCACACAGGTACAATCAGAGCTCCTTATTTTCCATTATTTGCTTTTTATCCAAAAATTTTCGGTTTTCGCCACTGAGAAAATGGCATAAATATAAAAAAGATCATTGCAATGATATGTAAAACTTTACCATTTGCAGGGATAGATCTGATTGCAATCCGTGAGAACACAGAAGGGGAGTACAGCTGTTTGGAGCACGAGTCTGTGCCAGGAGTCGTTGAGTCCTTCAAGGTTATCACTCGTGAAAAGTCCATGAGGATCGCTAAGTTCGCATTCGACTACGCCCTTGAGCACAATAGAAAAAAAGTGACTTGCATTCACAAGGCTAACATTATGAAGCTGAGTGATGGTCTTTTTAAGTCGTGTTGCCAAGAGGTTTGTTTTGAAACATTGCACTTTAGAAAGTTAGAAATTTGTATTTTAATGTGGAATTCTACCATCTGGAGCTGAGCAAGCCAGTTATATTACAGTGCTATAAATGTCCTTTGGTTTAAATTTTGATGTAAGAACCGATCGAAATTTACTAAATACATTTTTCTATGAATGTGGAATGCAAATGTACATTTTGTTTGAAATGATATGAGTAATACCATATTATGTGAGTAATACCATATTATCACCAGGTGTCCGAACTGTACCCTACAATCGACTACGATGAACAGATTGTAGACAACACTTGCCAGCAACTCGTCATAAACCCACAGCAATTTGACGTCATGGTAAGTACAAACTCGGTTTCAAAAAGTTATCTTAGCATTTAAATATTATGTAGTTAAAACAATTCAAACTGCCTCAGTGACCTACGTTAGGAAAAGTATTAATCCTCCTCGCGAGTCGCGATCGTGACCTAAGATGGCGTTCCTCTTGTCTCATATATATACATATCACCGGAGACTCGCGGGCGGAACAAAATATTGCACGCGCACGCGCGTGCAATATTTCATATGTCCCCGAGGGCGCTAGCCCGAGGAGGACATATTTTCGTATAGCACGGAGGGCCCATCGGGCCCGAGTGCTATACGATTTTTCCGCCCGCGGGTCGAGGTGATGTGGATTATATCCACCAGCGGGCGTATTACAGTTAATATATAATTTTATAAATAAACAATGGAGCTTGTATAAAAGTCATCTCTCGAAAAGGTCGCCACTAATTGTTGTAACCATGGTAACACGTCACGTGTTCAATGTAAGTCAATCATAAAGGGCTGTGTCGTATATAGGGGCTGGAGATGCACTGCATTCCTGGGCCGTGGGAATAATGAATGTAATGTCAGTGACGATGAATATCAATAATATAGGGGGATTATAGTGCTGATGTGTATTATGTAGTGTGTTATAATAACTTTGATATAAATCAAAGTATCATGTCATCTGCTCACGAGCTGCATGAACAGCCCTACCGGACACCAAAATAAAATGTATATAGTCAGTGTAATAAGGAATTTTACATGGAGACGATACAGAAACTGAAAATATTTTAGAGAACTCCGGGCTATATTGCTACTGGTCAAATTAAATGTCACTTGTTAGCGGGCTATATCATGAGCGGGCTGTAGAGATATCGGGCCCTTTGACAGCGGGCTGGTGAGAGCCCGCTATGCGAAAAAGCGCACGCTGGTGGATATATAATAACAATATGAGTCATGTAATATGTATTATGATTCCGCTGTTTAGTGTACATACATGTCTCAGGTGATGCCTAACCTGTATGGTAACCTGGTATCCAACCTGGCTGCTGGTTTAGTTGGCGGAGCAGGAGTAGTTCCCAGCAAGAGTTACGGCAGTGAAATAGCTGTAAGTATGATTAGGGTATTATATCAGATCTCATTTTAATTCAAAGTACCTTCCTCAGCAATATGATAGGGAAAAGTTATTCTTTACTTTGACCCTTCAAAATTTAAACCGATAAAGGTTCCGGTTGATGAACTTGTCTAATTTTAAATTGATATATTTTAAAGCTTGATCAAAGAAACTGGCCAACTCAATTCTTACGTCCAGGTATTTGAACCTGGTGCTCGTCACACATGGATGGAAATGAAAGGAATGTACGTTGCAAACCCTGTAGCAATGGTCCTCAGTTCCGCTTTCATGCTGAAACATCTAACTCTCCACGATGCTGGAGACAAGTTGATCCAAGCAGTCAGTAAGTAAAATCGTAGGGGTATAGGACTTTTCAGAAAGATCATTGATCTGTGATCTGTGATCTGTGATATGTGATCTGTGATCTGTGATATGTGATCTGTGATCTGTGATCTGTGATCTGTGATCTGTGATTGCCCGCATCATTACAAATATATTATATTATATAATAATGGTTAAACCCAACTCTGTAAACGGACCGTTTTACTGTCCTGGCACTATCACACGCACCCCAATCTGACAGAGTTAGTGTTGAACAAGCAGAGCTGTAAAACACGAGATCTTGGCGGGAATGCTACCACTCCAGAGATGACACGAGCTATCTTGAACGAACTGGACACCCTGTATGCTTAGTCATAAGATTATAGGTAACCATGAACAGATCTTCAAAGTATGAAGCATACACACATCTCCCAGCATCATTATCAGAAAGCCAGGAGCACCTTATAACCCTGTGGCTTGCACGGCACCGGCTTGTCACAATGCTATCCCGAGATCATCCATTCTCATCTCGTCCTGTAGCTGTCGTCATGGTGCACCAATGAAACTCATAGTATTTAGCATGACGTACATATCAATCACATATACATTTAAAACTTTAGGAATTCTGTTTCGGTCAAGATTGAAAATTTGTATTATAGAGGGTATAGACCGCATTACGTAGACTAATCTTCCACGGATCACTCATCACATGACTATATTATTATTTATAAATAATTGTATCATTTCAATTGTTTCATTTATTACCAGTGAATGGAATTAGATAATAATAACACATATGAATAAAAAGATATGGCCGTGATGTAATTATGATATAATTATGACGTAATATTTCAGAGAATGTTTTAAACAAGCGAAGCTGTCGTACAATAGACCTCGGTGGGAAAGCCAAGACTCGTGACATGACACGTGCTATTCTGGATGAACTCGAAATAATGGAACTGCAAGCCAATCTTGGTATCTAGTTCCGTTCAAGCTAATATTATCTGTTATTTTCTATTTATTTAGTGGGATTTGAAAAGACTGAAAGAAAATGTTAGTAGGAAAATAAATGATACTGTGTTTTTCACCCTGATTCATTTCATTTCCTTGTATGCTTCTCTTTACTCACTAGGTATATTTTCATTTCAAATTCCCATGGTACGTATTGTATCAAGTTTCATAGTACCTTTAACCATATAATATTACACAGTATTTGCCTGTCCATTTTATAATGTCGAGTTTTGCATTCACCTGCACGTAACGTTCTTCAACGCCTTTTTGAAATTTCATTAAACCCAAGTTTATTTATTGATTGTCGGATAATGTGTTTAAACGTTTTGCTGTAACATAATTTTGAGACTATTTATTTTCTACAAATGGCTACTAAATGTCAGTTTTATTTTTAGCCTAAGTTAAACTGTTTCCGAAGACTCTCATTCGCAATCTGACAGTTAGTGACTTTGCAAACTAGTCATTCAATCTATTAAAGTAACCGTAAAATTCAATAGAGGAAAAATAAGACTACTTTTATTAACAATTTGAACAATTTGAGAAGATTTAAACACATAAAATAAAATGAAAACAAATATCTTTTAATCATATCCCTACTCCTAAGATGCAGCAAATTCTGCTGACCCTGCTCCTGCTCCCCCTCTCCTCGTATACCCTGTCACTTGACCCTACTTCTTGTGAAGAACTAAGGATTGTGGAAACAATTCCTGACGGTCTCACCTTCGCCAACTCCTCCCTTCCAAGAAATGAGCCCACCACTATGGCTCTTACTCAGCTACTCGATGCAGCCCAACTTAATCTTGATATCGCTGAGTATTACTTTGATCTGAGACCCAGCCCACCTGCCGAGGATGGATCTGATGAAGATGGGAGGGATATTTGGAGTGGTTTACGGAGAACTGGGTTGAGATTAAAAGAAGCCGGAGGTGGATTGAGGATTGTGCACAATGTTCCTGATAAGGAGTTTCCTGATCCTGATACCAAGGATTTAGCGGATGCTGGAGCAGCAGAAGTGAGGTATCTCGACTTTGAGAAACTGATTGGGGGTGGGATAATCCATACTAAGTTGTGGGTTGCTGATCAGACAAGCTTCTATCTTGGGTCTGCAAACATGGACTGGCAATCCCTTCGGCAGGTCAAAGAGTTGGGAATCCTGGGTATAAACTGTCGAGTTATCGCTCAGGATCTTCAAAAGATGTTTGAAATTTACTGGTATCTTACAACCAACCCAGTTCCTGATAAATTCCCTGCATCGTTGGATACTTTATACAACAGCAACAATCCCATGAGGTTTAAAACTATGCAATCAAACACTGTGATGACAGCCTTTTTAGTTTCAAGCCCACCACAGTTTTGTACAAAAAGCCGAACTGTTGGAATTGATGGTCTGATACATGTGTTGGACTCAGCTGAGAAGTTCATCCACATTGAAGTAATGGACTACTTTCCCGCCATTATCTACACTAATCCTAACAAATACTGGCCAGTTATAGACGATGCGCTGCGCAGAGCTGTGTTTAACCGTGGAGTTGAACTTAGGCTCCTGGTAGGTCTGATGCCGCACAACCTGTCCCGATCTGATGAATACCACTATCTCTCCAGCCTTGCAGCTCTTGATGGCAGCGGAAGAGACCATAAAGTCGTCAGTAAAGTCAAACTGTTCATCATACCAGCCTACACACCCGCACAAGAGCGTCTGCAGTACGCGCGAGTCAACCATGCTAAATTCGTTGTTACAGATAAGAACACGTACGTGTCTACAAGTAACTGGTCTGGAGACTACTTCACCAGTACTGGGGGGATTAGTATGATCATGGAGAACGGGGGAGGGTGTGGTGTGTGTGGGACTGTGGCTGGAGTGTTTGATAGGGACTGGGCCTCCGAGTATACCAAACCTCTTAGACCCTGGGGTCCTGGGGGTGATGGTGTGGAAAGTGAGGAGACCGCTGTGATATTTTGATTGGTTTTGCATTTTTGTATGTGATTGTATTTGTTATGACGTTATAATTCATAATTATATTTTATATACATCGCTTCAATTTTTAAATGTTCAAGGGGTAGTTTTTGACAAAAAATGATTGATTTAAGTCAATGTTTATTTTGTTGCTAGGCTTCTTCCATTAGTATTGCGGGAGTGGGAGATATTTTTCATGACTTTTGTAACCTTTTTTTTATCAGTGACCACTGTCTTTTTATGATTTCTTTTAGAATCGGTCTAAATTATGTAATGCGTTAAATGTTTTGTTTAATTGGTCTACATGTTTTGTATCTGATGAAATATTATTCAACATTATATTTTCTAGATCTGACAATTAGCATCTTCATTTTTTATTTAAAACAGTTAACAAACAATTTCAAATGATTCATCTGGAAACTATTGGTAGCTGAAAAGTATTTCAATATTCGTACATACATACCATACAATATAAGAATTCCGGTTAATTATGTATTATATAATATCAGTGTTTTGTGCCACTGTAAGCGTAAAATTGTAACATTGCAATTTGCAGTAGTATGGCAGGGAGCGTCAAGAACATAGTGATAGGTGGAGGCACTGGTAACATAGGGAAATACCTTGTCAGCAGTCTCATCAAAGGGGGTCACAATGTTTCCGTGATTTCCAGACAAGCATGGGTAGGTACATAATAACAGAGGCTAGGGGCCATGATTAGCGATATTTCGAATATCTGTGCGAGTTCTTCTTCTCAGGAGTATACTCTGATACTGAATCCTTTACTTACTTATTACAAGTACTTAAACAGTATTTACATACCTTAAGGTTTTGTAGATTATTGTCCGTCCTCTATTGTTTCTCAGATTGTTTATTGAATTAAAATTATTGAAACAGTTGTCTTCGATAGGTTTGATTAGATGGGGGTGAATGAGTGGATGAGCCAACAAAAGCAACTGTTAAATCTTTAAATCATATCTTAAATTTTCAGGCCTTGAATAAAGCGTCAAAAGTAGCTCCTGCTGATGGAGCAAGACATCAGATGGCAAAGAATTTCATAAGCTGGGTAAGTCAAACTCAATTTGTTTTAAGTGTTTGAAACCGATCACAAATCACAATCAATGGCAACCAGTTTGATGTGCCTTATTTACCCCTTGTAAGTTCTTGTTCTCATTCACCGTACGGCGTACTGAGGGGGGGAATGCAACGTCAATTAATGTCAGTATTCCATAAAAACCCCAAACTGACATTGACATTAATTGACATTAATTGACATTAATTGACATTAATTGACATTAATTGACATTAATTGACGTTGCATTCCCCCCGTACTGAGAGACTTTTTTCTACAGAAAGATATTGATAAAGATGGACTGCCTTTGGACACGGATGTTGTTATAAATTTATCTGGCCAATCAATTGGCAAGCCGGGACCTTGGATAAATTCAATAAAGAAATCCATTACCAGCAGCAGGTTCGTTAACTACTATTTAGTGGGTAATCACTAGTAGTAGTAGTAGTAGCAAGGTTTAGCAGTAGCCAAGTTTAGTAACAGCAGTAGTTCGAAATATTTTTAGGGAACTGTAACAATTCTTAGATCGAAATTCTTAGATCGCAAGTTATTTACTTTTGTATTACACCTGGCAGATCATAACAATTGTTCAAACATTTTCAGAATCGACACAACAACAAAACTTGCCAAAGCAATTGCTAAATCTGAGGCTCCTCCAAAACTTTTTATATCTGCTTCTGCTGTTGGTAGGTTGGTCTTCTTCAAATATTTGCCTAGTTACTAGTTAGAGATATCTATAATCTATATCTCCATAGGAATAGTGTCACATTTCATAAAACTCGTGATCGTGGTGGCTTATTTTCCCCGTGATTTCAAGTGTGAATGCCACAGAAGACGCTCAAACGAAATGATGATGATTTATTTTTAAATTCCTTATTCATTATTTAGGAGTGTACGGTCTGGATGCCGAGAAGACATACACAGAGTCAGACCCTCCGGTAGCTAAAGGAAAGGAAACCTACTTTACCGACCTCTGCTTGAAGTGGGAGGAGAGCTCTAAACTAACAGAGGAATGTCAAACCAGAGTTGTTAACCCTAGATTCGGTAAGCTTTAAAGTTCCTCTTTATCTTTATCAGAAAGTGAGAGCACGTCTTGATGGAATATGATAAATTAAATCTTTGATTGGTCCAATGGTCCTATTTCCAATATCATATAAAACGTTGTTCTGACCAAACAACTCAGCTGCTTAATCAGTAGTGAGAAGTAACTGTAACATCGCAATCAGGGGTGGTGCTGGCATACAACACAGATCCTATGAGAATGTTGTTACCACAAGGCCTTCTTTTTGGTGGAACTGTGGTCGGATCAGGTGAGCAACCCTTCCCCTGGATACACATTGACGATACAGTGAGCGCCCTGGAGATGATGATTGAGAATGAGGAAGTCAGTGGGCCTGTCAACTTTGTGGCTCCTCAAATTGTCGACAACTCTCAGTTCACTCGGGCGTTAGGTAACTTTACTTTGTTGTTATTATTATAATAGTTTCAATACTATTAATGATTGTATACCTCATGTACCGGTGTAACCCTATGCAGCGTAATTATTTCAAATATTTAATTAGTAAAAATACACACTCTTTACCTCTCTTAACATTTCAGCTGATGCGTGTATGACTAGTGTACAGAAGATCACCTTGCCTGCACTTCTTGTTCGCCTCATGTACGGAACAGAAAGAGCAGACTGTATTCTTTTAGACAGTCCCAAAGTTGTCCCTCAGAAACGCTGTTCAAAGTTCAAAAAGTATCATATAGGAATCATAGGAGTTTATGGATAATATACACACGCACTGACATAATCCCATACGACTAGGAACCTAGCACCGGTCTAGGGAATCAGTGCTGCGAAAGAGGGATATGAACAAAGTGGAGATAACAAGGTGACCATGCAGCAAAGACGGGCATTTCGCTTATTCAGCATACCACTTGTAGCGAGCCCGGTTAGTTTTTATTAACTTACCCTAACAATCATAGAACCACTTTGAAGCGAGCCCGGTTAGTTTAGTAACTTGAACTAAGCAGAGACGCACTTTGTAGCGAGCCGTTAGTTTTAGTATCTAAACTAAGCAGACCACTTTGCAGCGAGCCTGGTTAGTTTTAGTATCCTTAACTAACAAGCAGCCACTTGTAGCGAGCCCGGTGTAGTTTTTTGTATCTTAACTAACAATCAGAACCACATTGTAGCGAGCCCGATTAGTTTTAGTATCTTAACTAACAACAGACCTCTTTGAAGCGAGCCCGGTTATTTTAGTAACTTAACTAAGCATAACCACTTGTATCGAGCCCGGTTAGTTTATTAGTATCTTAACTAACAAGCATACCACTTTGTAGCGAGCCCGTGTTAGTTTTTAGAATCTTAACTAAGCAATACCACTTTGTAGCGAGCCCGGTTAAGTTTTAGTATCTAACTAAGCAGAACCACTTTAGTAGCGAGCCCGTAAGTTTTTAGATCTTAACGTAAGCAGACTCTTTGTAGCGAAGCCCGTTTAGTTTAGTATCTTAACTAAGCAGACCACTTTGTAGCGAGCCCGTTTTAGTTTTAGTAACTTAACTAAGCAGGACCACTTTGTTAGAGCCGGTTTAGTTTAAGTATCTTAGACTAACAAGCAGACCACTATGGTAAGCGAGCCCGGTTAAGTTAAAGTATCTTAACTAAGCAGAAACACTTTGAAGCGAGCCCGGTTTAGTCTCTAGAATCTTAACTTAGTCAAGAACCACTTTGTAGCGAGCCCGTTAGTTTTAGTATCTTAACTAAGCAGACACTTTGTAGCGAGCCCGGTTAGTTTTAGTATCTTAACTAAGCAGACCACTTTGTAGCGAGCCCGGTTAGTTTTAGTATCTTAACTAACAAGCAGACCACTTTGTAGCGAGCCCGGTTAGTTTTAGTATCTTAACTAACAAGCAGATCACTTTGTAGCGAGCCCGGTTAGTTTTAGTATCTTAACTAAGCAGACCACTTTGTAGCGAGCCCGGTTAGTTTTAGTATCTTAACTAACAAGCAGTACCACTTTGTAGCGAGCCCCGTTTAGTTTTAGTATCTTAACTAAGCAGACCACTTTGTAGCGAGCCCGGTTAGTTTTAGTACTTAAATAAGCAGACCACTTGTACGAGCCCGTTTTATTTTTAGAATCTTAACTAAGGCAGATCACTTTGTAGCGAGAGCCCGGTTAGTTTTAGTAATCTTACTAAGCAGAACCACTTTGTAGCGAGCCCGTTTTAGTTTTTAGTATACTTAACTAAGCAGAACCACTTTATGTAGCGGGTGCTATCCCGTTAGTTTTTAGAGTATCTTACTAATCCAGACCACTTTGTAGCGAAGCCCGGTAGTTTATAGTATCTTAACTAAGGCAACCACTTTGTAGCGAGCCCGGTCAGTTTGTATCTTAACTAAGCAGACCACTTGTAGCGAGCCCCGGTTAGTTTAGTATCTTAACTAAGGCAGGACCACTTTTGTAGCGATCCCGGTTGTTTTAGTTATCTTAACTAAGCAGTCAGAACCACTTTGTAGCGAGCCGTTTAGTTTTAGTATCATAACTAAGCAGATACCACTTTTATTGCGAGCCCGGTCAGTTTTAGTATCTTAAACTAAGCAGACCACCATTGTAGCGAGCCCGGTTAGTTTTAGTATCTTAACTAAGCAGACCACATTGTAGCGATCCCGTTTAGTTTTAGTATCTTAACTATGCAACCACCTTGTAGCGAGCCCGGTTAGTATTTAGTATCTAACTAACTAAAAACAGCAACTGCTATGTCGATTGCGTATTGTAAATACAAGGGACAATAATACTGCTAAAGTTATTAATATCAAATAATTACGATAGTTTGATAAATAACTTTTTAAAGAGAGATTCTGTCGCAGTGAAGCCGGTCTGCCAGTAGTGATGGATAGTTGCAGGAATAAATTTACTATACTTGGAAACTTACGTCTTCACAATAAAATTCACACTGATGTGCATAAGAAAGAAATCTAATGGAAAGGAAATCAGTCGAACGCTAAACAGGAAATAAAAAACATGATACTCCACTTAAAATACTATACGAAGAACTAAATCATAAACTAACTTTAAAAAAAACATAATAGTTTGCCCTTAATTAAGCTGGCAAAAACACAAACTTATAATATCTGTACCTTTTTCTGTTGTACTTCTTCAACTCATTAGGGACCCCCGTAGTTATCAGTAGTTAGGATGCGAGAATTGTTTTCTTTTATTCTTACATTATTTGCTACAGCCCCCCATGTTATGCGGTGTGGTAATTTAATTACTGCACCGTGTTTGGTGGAACCCTAACATAATGTGTTTTTTGGTTATACTGGGTACTGGATACATGGGGTATACTTATTGCTTCTTTCTCCTTTTATTATATCTGTGGTTGTTTATAATACTGAATCCTGTATATTATGTACTGTTTGAGAAAGATTAAAGGATAAAGAATGTGTGTCATGTAGCCCATGCAGACTACACAAAGTACCCACAACTTCCAGTACTCTCTACCTGAAACACACAATCAGAAGTAACACCAAGCTCAAAAAGCTAGCCAATGGAACACTGTAACCATGACAACTAGCCAAATGGGAAGCAGGAGATTGGTGTGTAAAGCCAGTGATGATTTCCTTTAACAACTTGTTAAGTTCTGTAGGATTGCATAATAATGTGTTTTTGTGGTAAAGCAGCTTACCACAGCCAGTTTTAGTGGCTAGTAACCGCAAGTATACAAAGAAGCAATCTGGGCATATTACAGTAGTCTTGCACTGTAACAGTAGTAGTTGCCTTGTAACTAGTAGTAGTTACCGTATAGTTACCTGTAACAGTAGTAGTTACCTGTAACAGTAGTAGTTACCTTGTAACAGTAGTAGTTACCTGTAACAGTAGTAGTTACCTGTAACAGTAGTAGTTACCTGTAACAGTAGTAGTTACCTGTAACAGTAGTAGTTACCTGTAACAGTAGTAGTTACCTGTAACAGTAGTAGTTACCTGTAACAGTAGTAGTTACCTGTAACAGTAGTAGTTACCTGTAACAGTAGTAGTTACCTGTAACAGTAGTAGTTACCTGTAACAGTAGTAGTTACCTGTAACAGTAGTAGTTACCTGTAACAGTAGTAGTTACCTGTAACAGTAGTAGTTACCTGTAACAGTAGTAGTTACCTGTAACAGTAGTAGTTACCTGTAACAGTAGTAGTTACCTGTAACAGTAGTAGTTACCTGTAACAGTAGTAGTTACCTGTAACAGTAGTAGTTACCTGTAACAGTAGTAGTTACCTGTAACAGTAGTAGTTACCTGTAACAGTAGTAGTTACCTGTAACAGTAGTAGTTACCTGTAACAGTAGTAGTTACCTGTAACAGTAGTAGTTACCTGTAACAGTAGTAGTTACCTGTAACAGTAGTAGTTACCTGTAACAGTAGTAGTTACCTGTAACAGTAGTAGTTACCTGTAACAGTAGTAGTTACCTGTAACAGTAGTAGTTACCTGTAACAGTAGTAGTTACCTGTAACAGTAGTAGTTACCTGTAACAGTAGTAGTTACCTGTAACAGTAGTAGTTACCTGTAACAGTAGTAGTTACTGTAACAGGATAGTTACCTGTAAAGTAGTAGTACCTAACAGTAGTAGTTACCTGTAACAGTAGTAGTTACCTGTAACAGTAGTAGTTACCTGTAACAGTACTAGTTACCTGTAACAGTAGTAGTTGCCTGTAACAGTAGTAGTTACCTGTAACAGTACTAGTTGCCTGTAACAGTACTAGTTACCTGTAACAGTAGTAGTTGCCTGTAACAGTAGTAGTTGCCTGTAACAGTAGTAGTTACCTGTAACAGTAGTAGTTACCTGTAACAGTAGTAGTTACCTGTAACAGTAGTAGTTACCTGTAACAGTAGTAGTTACCTGTAACAGTAGTAGTTACCTGTAACAGTAGTAGTTGCCTGTAACAGTAGTAGTTACCTGTAACAGTAGTAGTTACCTGTAACAGTACTAGTTACCTGTAACAGTAGTAGTTGCCTGTAACAGTAGTAGTTACCTGTAACAGTACTAGTTGCCTGTAACAGTAGTAGTTACCTGTAACAGTAGTAGTTACCTGTAACATTATTAGTTACCTGTAACAGTAGTAGTTACCTGTAACAGTAGTAGTTACCTGTAACAGTAGTAGTTACCTGTAACAGTGGTAGTTACCTGTAACAGTAGTAGTTACCTGTAACAGTAGTAGTTACCTGTAACAGTAGTAGTTACCTGTAACAGTAGTAGTTACCTGTAACAGTAGTAGTTACCTGTAACAGTAGTAGTTACCTGTAACAGTAGTAGTTACCTGTAACAGTAGTAGTTACCTGTAACAGTAGTAGTTACCTGTAACAGTAGTAGTTACCTGTAACAGTAGTAGTTACCTGTAACAGTAGTAGTTACCTGTAACAGTAGTAGTTACCTGTAACAGTAGTAGTTACCTGTAACAGTAGTAGTTACCTGTAACAGTAGTAGTTACCTGTAACAGTAGTAGTTGCCTGTAACAGTAGTAGTTACCTGTAACAGTAGTAGTTACCTGTAACAGTAGTAGTTACCTGTAACAGTAGTAGTTACCTGTAACAGTAGTAGTTACCTGTAACAGTAGTAGTTACCTGTAACAGTAGTAGTTACCTGTAACAGTAGTAGTTACCTGTAACAGTAGTAGTTACCTGTAACAGTAGTAGTTACCTGTAACAGTAGTAGTTACCTGTAACAGTAGTAGTTACCTGTAACAGTAGTAGTTACCTGTAACAGTAGTAGTTACCTGTAACAGTAGTAGTTACCTGTAACAGTAGTAGTTACCTGTAACAGTAGTAGTTACCTGTAACAGTAGTAGTTACCTGTAACAGTAGTAGTTACCTGTAACAGTAGTAGTTACCTGTAACAGTAGTAGTTTACCTGTAACAGTAGTAGTTACCTGTAACAGTAGTAGTTACCTGTAACAGTAGTAGTTACCTGTAACAGTAGTAGTTACCTGTAACAGTAGTAGTTACCTGTAACAGTAGTAGTTACCTGTAACAGTAGTAGTTACCTGTAACAGTAGTAGTTACCTGTAACAGTAGTAGTTACCTGTAACAGTAGTAGTTGCCTGTAACAGTAGTAGTTGCCTGTAACAGTAGTAGTTACCTGTAACAGTAGTAGTTACCTGTAACAGTAGTAGTTACCTGTAACAGTAGTAGTTACCTGTAACAGTACTAGTTACCTGTAACAGTAGCTAGTTGCCTGTAACAGTAGTAGTTGCCTGTAACAGTACTAGTTACCTGTAACAGTAGTAGTTACCTGTAACAGTAGTAGTTACCTGTAACAGTAGTAGTTACCTGTAACAGTACTAGTTACCTGTAACAGTACTAGTTGCCTGTAACAGTAGTAGTTGCCTGTAACAGTAGTAGTTACCTGTAACAGTAGTAGTTACCTGTAACAGTAGTAGTTACCTGTAACAGTAGTAGTTACCTGTAACAGTAGTAGTTACCTGTAACAGTAGTAGTTACCTGTAACAGTAGTAGTTACCTGTAACAGTAGTAGTTACCTGTAACAGTAGTAGTTACCTGTAACAGTAGTAGTTACCTGTAACAGTAGTAGTTACCTGTAACAGTACTAGTTGCCTGTAACAGTAGTAGTTACCTGTAACAGTACTAGTTGCCTGTAACAGTAGTAGTTGCCTGTAACAGTAGTAGTTGCCTGTAACAGTAGTAGTTGCCTGTAACAGTAGTAGTTACCTGTAACAGTAGTAGTTACCTGTAACAGTAGTAGTTACCTGTAACAGTAGTAGTTGCCTGTAACAGTAGTAGTTACCTGTAACAGTAGTAGTTACCTGTAACAGTAGTAGTTACCTGTAACAGTAGTAGTTACCTGTAACAGTAGTAGTTCCCTGTAACAGTAGTAGTTACCTGTAACAGTAGTAGTTACCTGTAACAGTAGTAGTTACCTGTAACAGTAGTAGTTACCTGTAACAGTAGTAGTTACCTGTAACAGTAGTAGTTACCTGTAACAGTAGTAGTTACCTGTAACAGTAGTAGTTACCTGTAACAGTAGTAGTTACCTGTAACAGTAGTAGTTACCTGTAACAGTAGTAGTTACCTGTAACAGTAGTAGTTACCTGTAACAGTAGTAGTTACCTGTAACAGTAGCTAGTTGCCTGTAACAGTAGTAGTTACCTGTAACAGTAGTAGTTACCTGTAACAGTAGTAGTTACCTGTAACAGTAGTAGTTGCCTGTAACAGTAGTAGTTACCTGTAACAGTAGTAGTTACCTGTAACAGTAGTAGTTGCCTGTAACAGTAGTAGTTACCTGTAACAGTAGTAGTTACCTGTAACAGTAGTAGTTACCTGTAACAGTAGTAGTTACCTGTAACAGTAGTAGTTACCTGTAACAGTAGTAGTTACCTGTAACAGTAGTAGTTACCTGTAACAGTAGTAGTTGCCTGTAACAGTAGTAGTTGCCTGTAACAGTAGTAGTTGCCTGTAACAGTAGTAGTTGCCTGTAACAGTAGTAGTTGCCTGTAACAGTAGTAGTTGCCTGTAACAGTAGTAGTTGCCTGTAACAGTAGTAGTTACCTGTAACAGTAGTAGTTGCCTGTAACAGTAGTAGTTACCTGTAACAGTAGTAGTTGCCTGTAACAGTAGTAGTTACCTGTAACAGTAGTAGTTACCTGTAACAGTAGTAGTTACCTGTAACAGTAGTAGTTACCTGTAACAGTAGTAGTTACCTGTAACAGTAGTAGTTGCCTGTAACAGTAGTAGTTACCTGTAACAGTAGTAGTTACCTGTAACAGTAGTAGTTTCCTGTAACAGTAGTAGTTACCTGTAACAGTAGTAGTTACCTGTAACAGTAGTAGTTACCTGTAACAGTAGTAGTTACCTGTAACAGTAGTAGTTACCTGTAACAGTAGTAGTTGCCTGTAACAGTAGTAGTTACCTGTAACAGTAGTAGTTACCTGTAACAGTAGTAGTTACCTGTAACAGTAGTAGTTACCTGTAACAGTACTAGTTACCTGTAACAGTAGTAGTTACCTGTAACAGTAGTAGTTACCTGTAACAGTAGTAGTTACCTGTAACAGTAGTAGTTACCTGTAACAGTAGTCAGGAGTAGTTACCTGTAACAGTAGTAGTTACCTGTAACAGTAGTAGTTGCCTGTAACAGTAGTAGTTACCTGTAACAGTAGTAGTTACCTGTAACAGTACTAGTTACCTGTAACAGTAGTAGTTACCTGTAACAGTAGTAGTTACCTGTAACAGTAGTAGTTACCTGTAACAGTAGTAGTTACCTGTAACAGTAGTAGTTACCTGTAACAGTACTAGTTACCTGTAACAGTAGTAGTTGCCTGTAACAGTAGTAGTTGCCTGTAACAGTAGTAGTTACCTGTAACAGTAGTAGTTACCTGTAACAGTAGTAGTTACCTGTAACAGTAGTAGTTACCTGTAACAGTAGTAGTTACCTGTAACAGTAGTAGTTACCTGTAACAGTAGTAGTTACCTGTAACAGTAGTAGTTACCTGTAACAGTAGTAGTTACCTGTAACAGTTGTAGTAATCCCAGCTATTTGGAATATGTGAGCTATTTTAGTGTTGTAAACTTTGCAAGCTAACCCCTCCCCACTGAAAGGGTTAACGAACACGTGGACTCTGCGTGGTCTTTGTAGCACTGAAATAAGGGGTAGTGAATATAAGGGGTAGAACCATACATTAGATAACAGAATAGGTATTATTATGTAAAGTACCTAGATCAAAAGGAAGTGAGATGAAAATGTTAAATCAGGGCTCAATGTACAAACATCTCTAAAATAAAACTACAAATCTAAAAGTAACCACTTCAAAGTGCTTACTTCAGAATGAATTAGTTCAGTATTTAAAGCCAATTCAGACTGGTTGCTTAACCAATGTTAACATGATCATTCAACTTAATTAGTATTTCACAAAATCACTAACAGTTTATTCTCATGTTGATACTTTTGGCCCACTCTTGCACTTCCACCAAAGAATGACAAAAGAACTGGAAATAACTATTTTTCCATTTTCCATCTTCCATCTGTAACGTTGTCTGATTAATGAATTGATCCGAATTTCCAAATAATAGATGATATATTGGATATTAGATAGGTAATTAACATCAAATTATGGCGTTCTTAGTTTTTAAAATGTGTAATATGTGTATTATATTCTGTTGTATTTTTATCACTTCGAGATGGCCAGGCCTACTCTCATGCTGTCTATATGTGATGATTAACTCTGAAAAACTAGGGACAACTGGGGAATGATCCCAGAACCTCGAGATTTCGCGTCTCTTGCTCTACCAATTGAGCTACTGACCCTGATTCTCAGAGCGAAATCATTGTTAAGACCAAAATCGAGCGAAATCATTGTTAAGACCAAAATCATAGCGTCTTTTCAAGAGTGTACACTGTACAGACTACAGCTGTACAGACTATAGTTCCCTAACAAAATTACAAATACCAATGTTGTTTATATGATGAATTAAATGTTGAGATATATACCGAATTAAATCACCAACTTTTTTGTAAGTGTAAACTCTAAGTTTGAAGAGATCACGACCCTTTCTGAATAGGTGTCTGAAGTTAAAGTTGAGATGAGAGCAGGCTCCCAACACGTCTTCTAACTTTAACTCGTACTTCTTCTGTCCTTCTAAATAAGTCAGGGTTAACTTGTAATCGGTACATCTTGCATTGTTTTAATAAATTAGGGTCCTCTAATTTTGATACATCTTTAAAAGATTTTATCGTCAAATTTGGAACATTTACAGTTGAAAAACATTAATTGAAAATAGATATAATTAATGTATAAAAGAAGATTATATTGCAAATTGAAAAAAATGGTTCTGACGAACTTTTTCCTATTCGCTTCGCTTTCCTCTCCCTCTCCCAGGTTAGTGAGAACAGTGAGAGTGAAACTTTGTACCTGACACAAGGTTGTAACATCACAAATTATATGTACCAACTAGATATGAAGATAGTATCATTATCTTATCAATGAATACTTCTAGCTATCTAATAAATTTATGCTAAGTAGTTATGAACATCAACTGAACATTTGTTGACATAAACAACTATAATTTGAACAAAAAATAGAAAAACTTGGTGTACTTTTTCCCGTTTCTCAGCATGATTCCGGTACATTCTTTCTGAAGTTCATCTTCGTCAACAGTAACTATCGGCGATGGTCCGAAAACGTATGTCTGATTAATTCTTTAATTGGAAATCAAGTTCAAAATGGGCCTTAAATTCTTTGATTATGCACAGAAAAAGTGAAATACCGATGCCCAACTATATATTATTAATAGTTGCATAGTTGGGCAATGGTAATAGTTGGGCAATGGTAATAGTTGGGCAATGGTAATAGTTGGGCAATAGTATTGATATATTGACATAAGGTCTAAATTATTATATACCCCCGGGGGGTAAATATCTACCAGACTCCCGAAATTCAGTTAAATAAGAGTTTACTTAGTTAGTTAGTTAGTTAGTTAAGTTAACCTGGTTAGTTAGTTAGTTAGTTGGTAAGTTAGTTAAGTTAACCTGGGTGGTTTGAGTGGTAGAAATGCCTGATATGGTCACTAAACTGCTCGGTCCAGGAACTACTGGTATTGCATAATCTGAGTTCAGAGTAGCCGGTGTTGAGGCTGTAGTGGCTGTCTCGTGGTCAACTGCGGGTTTGGTTTAGACAGTCAGATCTTAGATAGTTAGATAGTTAGATAGTTAGATACTTAGATAGTTAGATAGTCAGATCTTAGATAGTTAGATAGTTAGATAGTTAGATAGTTAGATAGTTAGATAGTTAGATAGTTAGATAGTTAGATAGTTAGATAGTTAGATAGTTAGATAGTTAGATAGTTAGATAGTTAGATAGTTAGATAGTTAGATAGTTAGATAGTTAGATAGTTAGATAGTTAGATAGTTAGATAGTTAGATAGTTAGATAGTTAGATAGTTAGATAGTTAGATAGTTAGATAGTTAGATAGTTAGATAGTTAGATAGTTAGATAGTTAGATAGTTAGATAGTTAGATAGTTAGATAGTTAGATAGTTAGATAGTTAGATAGTTAGATAGTTAGATAGTTAGATAGTTAGATAGTTAGATAGTTAGATAGTTAGATAGTTAGATAGTTAGATAGTTAGATAGTTAGATACTTAGATACTTATATATTATAGTGAATCAAAATTGTCACAAAATTTGGCTCCAGACATTCCGACTACTAGCTAGGAAAATATCAAATATTCCACTACATTAGACTTATTTGTCAATGTAGTTATCTGCTCAGCTTACATACAAACAAATTTTAACTATTTCTGATTAAAAATAAAACAAGCTCACATGTGGAAGTCCCACTGCTAGAGGATGAAGAATATCTCATATCAAGTTTGGTGGGAGGAGATATTCCATTTAGCAAGGAGCCACTCGGCCTAAAGGGGGATTAAGCAGTTGCATTTTCCCAATATTACAGTTTATCTATAATAAATTGTAACAAAATAAATCTCAACTAAACTATCTCCTCTTGTTTAAGATGAAGTTAATAAGATTAGTTTGATTACATACACACTGGTTTCGAGAGAACTGCTATTCATTGCAGTGCAGAATTCTTCACTTCATGTTCAGCATTTTAGGATCTTTTAACTTCCGTATTGAAATCTTAACATAGTAAAATCTTCCTGAGCATTGAATGATAAGATCATTAATTCTTACTGTACCCAAAAATGAATTGGCAGAAACGTTATCATAATGATAACGTTTTTCTTAAGTAGCTTCTTGTTCCTTTTTTCACCCGATTTACCATACAGTTTGGGACAAGGAGAAATTTAACGGTAAATCAGGGTTTTGATTTTTGACTACCAGTTTACTAGTGTAATATGTAGGCTGGTTGCAGCAGTTTTAACGTAGTCATATTTTAGTTAGGATATTGCAGTTAAGTGAATAAAAATCCGTTAGGATTAGTGTTAGATTAGATTAGATATTAGTGTTATAGATTAGGGATGATTTTGGAGGACTCGTGGTAGTTAGTTAGGTTATATATTTTGATAGACGGGGGCACGTGTTGCCGTGCAACGCAGTGCGGTTAATTTCTAATCTGCCCCATTACAACCAGTTTTTCGAGTGGCTTGCTGGGTGAAGTTTATCAAATTACCACCGCCGAAAACGCTGTAACGTGGCCGATGCGTCACTAGTATTATATTATTGATCAAATAGTAATATATTGCCCTTCGAGACTTATTGTTCGAATACCCTGTTTCCTTACCCTACCTAACTTAGGACTCGATCAAGTCATTCGATCTTTTAAAGTTATACGGCCCTCAGTAGCCTGTAAGAGTTAAAGTTGCAGAGCTAGAGATTTACAGGTATTCGTGTACGAGACTTCGGTATCGTACCCGTATATTTCTTTAAGTACCGTGTACGATACTTCAATATCGTACCCGTGTATTTCTTAAGTACCGTGTACGACACTTCTCTATCGTATCCTTGTACAGTTTAATTACCCGTGTACACCACTTCGTTACCGTACCTTTGTGAGCAGGCAGAGTTTACCATCGGTACGCCTCGTGAGGACTGTTCTGGTGCCAACCTTGTTTTACACTATTACATGGTTTGTCTGCAACGATGACCACTCTAATCTGGCTAAGATCAGGTGATGCAACCCAATCAGCGAAGTTCAATTAATACTGAATATCGGATGTGTAACTAATTAGTAATAAGCTAAAGCTAATAGGGTGGCAATCACATGACAACCCTATACAAATTTCATTGTCTAGTGTTTTGACTATTTTTTTCTTCAGTTAACAATTAATGATTTCACTGCACAAGACACGATTGAGGTACTCGAAGTGAGATAACCAAAAAAAGCTTTGATAAATACAAAAGGTAAGCTCTTGAAGGAGCAACAAATTTAATTTAGAGTTTTTAAGAATCATACATCATACTATCACGAGTTACTCATGCTTTTGAGTTATAGGAATGCGGATTCTCAGGTTTTTCAGTCATTCATACAAAGGTTTGGAGCTGTATATTTAGAACTCACTATTGTTGAAACTATGAAAGCAGAAGGCAGATAATGGACAATATACCGACGACAATACCGAGGACCGAGTGCTGCATTGACTTTTCCGAATCTGTTTTTACCAAAGGCTCGTTCACCAGTTTCTCACGCTGCTATTAATATTGTTCTATTTAAAATAGCTAATAATGTAACTAATTATTAACTTCAGGTAGAGAATAACATCATGTACTCTTAATAAGGTCATATGTATGTATAATTGATTCTGTCAATTGTCTTCCGAGAATTGATCAATTTGAGGTCTTCCATTGTGGGAATTTCGACATTTGCTGGTTGATAATGCATGTAACTGGTAACATAATGTATATGAAGCTTGACTGGAGAAATATGTATGATATATTTTTCCATACAGTTGACAATGTAATGATACTTTGTAGACATGTGTGATGATGTGATGTCATAATTTTTACTTTACTTTACCAGTGTTTCAAGACATGGTGATAGGCTACTTCAAGATATGTTAAATCCCAAAGAAGCCCCGTCGACTAATTAAGCTCAGCTAAATATTTGTAAAGGTCGTTTTGGTATTTCCACCTGACATGATAGGAAAGTTTCAAATATACTTAACTAAACCTATTAATATAATTTTGACTGCAAAATGTCAAAATCCGGGATCAATGGCTTTTTATTATAATTTTGATTGATTGATTGATGAATGTCAATTCATTGCAGTTCGGCAAAGCCCAAAAGCGCATTTCGCCGATTTAGGTGTGGTTGCGAGACGCATAATTAAGTGCGCGGCGCGGCCCAGTAACGCAAGTTACCTGGGGACCTCAGGATATCATGTTCATAAACATGATAGAGATTAGGCGGAATGAGAGGCTGAGCGCGGCCCAGTAACATCGACAGTGAGCCGCGCGTGCCGCGACTGTAGTAAGGTTTTTTAGCGCTAATTTCGGCCAGCACAATTTTCTTCAAACATGAACAAATAAATATTAAATATCTTTCCCGACCTCCAATTACTTACTGGGCCGCGCTCAGCCTGTCATTCCGCCAAATCTTTATTAATGAACATAATAGCCTGGGGTCCTCAGGTAACCGATTACAACAAAAATTGGTAAGCTTGCGCTTTATATTCATAAACTTACAAGGATCAAAGTGTCCGAAAAATTTAAAGCATAATATGCATATCATATCCAACCATCAAACATTATGTTACAGCTAAAATCAGCGTACGCGTATTTTGCCCCATTTTGATTTGTATCACGTTGCGACCCTCACGGTCGTTTCACTATGTTTCACTATGTATCGTTCTGACGATACAAGTGGAGCCGCGCACTTCGTGCGCGGCGGGTCATACAACGTATGACAAATTTTGATCACTATATCAACTAGAACTCCGATATCCACCAAATTTTTCGGACAGTTGTGAAAGCCCTATTGGAAGGTTGTCGCCAATTTTCAAAATGATCTCATTCAAGGAACCGAAGATATATCTGAATAATATGACAAAAATCAACGAATTTGGTCAAATTACGCGACTTTTACAGCTAATTTTGCTCCAAAAGCCGTGCACCATCAAATATATGGCACCTAGGCGTCAGGCGAAACTCACTGATGTTTCCAAAAAGGTATGACAAATTTGGTATTGTGAAAATTCTCACAGTCTCTAGAAAACAATGGTACAAACATTTTTAAAATCCGAGCAAGTTTATTTTTTATCGTGCACCCCCTACTATATGTAGTTAAAAATTTAATCCTGCCCTATATGGTTGTCTAGTTTGTAAAAACTACCAGTACCATATTGACATTTTAACCAAATACAGGATTTACAGAGAATCTTTTTGTCAGCAATTATCTTTGCAATTATCCTTGACTAGGTACCGATCGAACTTAAGCTCCCACTGAAGTGATCAGTACTCTTATGGAATTGATAATGGAATGCACCTAAATATTTTACCTGGGGACCCCAGGCTATTATGTTCATAAACCGAATTATTATGTTCCGCCGAATAAATGATAAAGATTCGGCGGAATGACATGCTGAGCGCCGCCAAGTAACTAAATGTTATGAATGGAGACGACTAGATAATTATTTTTACAAAGGAAAATTATAATTGCTGGTAAACAGGTTACCCTTAAATCCTTTATTTCAAGTCTATTGGACTTTAGTCAGACACAATATGTCGTAAAGTGAGGCTTCGTCTTCTCACCAAATACGTTTAACAAATTACTGTCACGTACATAACATGACATTGACAGCTGCGGTGGTGTCATTTTTTATCAATATTTTTGAGTTAAAAATTTGTGCGATTAACTAATCAACCACCCGCACTCGCAGTGACTGTTCAAATTAGTAAATCCGTGTCATCGGATATTAATTCCTAAGAGTAATAAAATAACCAGAATAGCAGAACGAGATAAATGATGAACCGGTAGATACACCTAGCGTTATGTATGCCAGATGCCTCCGTGGCATTGTCTCGAACAATTATCTAGAGAATGTTGGACTCTAATTTTACAACAGAAACCATAACTTCAAACTTATCAGTCGTCTTCTACTGCTCGAAAAGATCCTTTATTAACAGCGCTGAGTGCTTAACCATTTGATGTTTTATGCTGAAGATGTAAATATTTAATAACGGAGTAGTCAACCGGATATTATCCAACTAGCATTATTAGCGGATATTATCCAACTAAGCGGATATTATCCAACTAAGCATTATCCAACTATCAGTACAGTGCAGTATGTAAATATTTCTTGCATCCTGTTAGTCGAAGTTCAAGACGAATTTTTTCAGTTCTTTCATCCGCCAGAAATATAGTATCGGGTTCAGCGCCGCATTTAACACCATGCAGAAAAGGTTGGACATAAACCACCAGTAAAATCTCATGAACTCTGCCGATTTTAGCAGTGTAGTATTGTTGAGAATCCTTACAGTAACCAGATACAAGACTCCATTTGTGAAGGCCGCCAAATTACAAGCCAGAAACACTGCTGTAAAGTAGGATATCGTCATGGATGCTTGAAAGTTATTTTTCCTCGATAGTGATTGAAGATCTTTTTGTCCCGTTGTAAGTTTCGTAATTGTAACAGTGAAAGTCACTGTTATTACTATCGGGGGAATGCCAATGCAGATATTGTAGTGGATTTGGTATGCAATACCCAAGAGGTGATTTTGTGACGCCAGATAACAGAATGGATCGTTCTTTGTGAAGACCGACTTGGCATTGTAATAGTATACTGTGAACCACAAAATCAAATACGCCGCGTAGACAGGTATCGATAGAATAACAGCTCTTTTATTAATTCTAAAGAAAGGAAACATGATGGCTAAAGTTCTTGACACCGACATTAACAAGACCAAGAACATTGACATCTTTTGTAGAAATATAAACATCATGTACCAAAATGAACAAAAGGTAGGATTGTCCATTATCCCAGGGTTCCGTTGGTTAAACAGAACTGCAGCTACAGGTAGGTGGAAGATGCTGGTAACACTGTCGATACAGCATGATGCTATGTACAGGTTAACTGATAAGCTTCGTCCTGGTTTAGAAAGAAAGTATCTCAGAGACAAAATGTTGCCTGGAAATCCCACCAAGAAGCAAACACTCAATACTGTCGCCAGTAAGACATCGCAGATTCTGTAGTGGAGTTTCTCCAATATTTCTGCGTCATCCATTATGAAACATGTTCCTGTCAAATTATAGCATCGTCAAAATATTGTTCTTATAACTTTACCTGACTGTCACGATTCGTAATAGTTTCTGCTATAAATCAAACCAAAAAAATAGATTGAAGTTTACATTCATCTATTCAAAATAAAGCTATACTAGTTTGATATTCATTATTCATCGAATACAAAAACCATAAATTTAAATTCTGTCTCATTTGAGGCTGAGATTAGTCACAACTCACAACAAATTTGCTTCATTGTGCTAATAGTTTATGAAAGTTCAAGATCGCACAACCTGAAGACCTTTTAATTGTTCTATTTTAACTTTAAGAGACTAACGCACAAATTTTTTATGAACCTAGTCAAAAACCATGAAAACATCAAATAAAAATATTTTATCTTAAAATGTACACCACTGTAACTCTGTAAGAGACTAATGAGGAGTTTGGTTGCTGGGAGCAGGGAGAGGCCGACTGAACATACTTTACCTGGACCTTGCGAACATTAACCTCATGAAAAGATGACAATTGGCGAAGCGAACAAAATGTTGATTCATTCGGTGAAACTGAATGAGTCTGAGATTAGTTACATACGTAAGATCGATTTTTATTATTAATGGTAGCAAGGTTGTTAAATACGTCAAATTTTCGTGAAAGAATACGACGTATTCGGTTCTAATAAAGAATACGTCGTAATACGCCGTAATACGGTAATTTCTATGGATTGTTAAATACGTCCACGAATACGCCATAATACGCCGTAATACACTGATTTGTCAAAATTAAACATTACAGCTGCGCGCCACCCTCATCATTGTTCATGCATTAAAGGAGTGCAGTTATACATGATAACTTAAATTTGTAATCAAATTTCATGGATAATCCGATAAGCTAACATTTTTTGCGAAATTATCAATTATACATATTAATACATATTTAATGATTTTGCACGACACACCTTTTCGTAATACGTCAATTTTCGAGGATTAATACGTATTTGTATTCCAATACGTATTCCCTCCTAATACGTATTTAACAACCTTGAATGGTAGAGTGCAAAACTGTCAACTTAAGTCATCTTTCTAGAGACTAATATCAGGAATTTTAATGAATGCACGGCCTTACAATTTCTCCCAGGCAGCAATAGGAATATAGTAATAGCATGTAAAATATAAATAAAGAACTTACTCTGTGAATGTGCACAATTAAATATATAAACAAAAATAAAGTAAGTAGTATAAACTACAAAGCAGGTGCGTCACTCCTCTTAAAGTTTTAGGACGTGATATCACAGCTACGAACGCTCTGCTAAATAGTGAACACTGTAAACATATTTTAGCTCATTATAATCCTGTGCGGGAAGTGGTTGTTAAATAGTGGTCGATAGTTGGGATGTAATTGTTATAGCTGATAATTTGTGTTGGTATTGGCGAGATCATATTACCATGGCGGATCTTGACCTGAGCATGAGCCATTTTAACTGTTCTGGCAACACCAGCTGACTCCAAAGAAAGCACGTTTTAGGCACACCTAGACCTCACTATTCAACGGTAAGATACGGGCCACATCGCCATGCTGGCAAACGCCTCCGGCCGGGGGTTTTAAAAGAAGAAAAACAAGTATTTAGACCCAAAAGAAAGTTCATCGTCAGTCCAAATCTGATTCAAACGACTACAATTATGTCCGCTCACAAAATTTCCGTCCAATTAAAAATGATAACCGCCCAAATTAATTACAATCTCTAAAATATCTAAATCAAATTACCTACTTTCTCCCTGAAAGTGAAAGTGAAACTGCACACACTATTTAACAGTAATGAAAGTGAGCGTGTGATATAAGATATTACTGTTGGAGTTTTAGACCATGATATAACTTGTGATTTACGAATGTTTTAACGATATATTATATAAACAGACTAGACGTTAGCTCATTAGAATCCTAGACGGGAAATGGTTATCAACGCGGTCTCTAGTCGGTCAGAGTTAATTGTCATATAACTCGATAATATGTTATGAAGTCATGATATTGTATTTGTTGAGATTTTAACGTGTATCTTGATCAGCACATAAGCCGCTTACGACCCCAGAGGGCGGAGACACCATCTCTATCTATAAATACAAAAACATGCTTTATACTTTAGCTGCATCTATAAATACAAAAACACGCTTTAGACTTTAGCTACATTTATAAATACAAAAACACACTTCAGGTTTCAGCTAAATATGTATAAATAAAAAGCGCGTCGAGGGCGTTTTGTGATAAGTTGTGGTCTTTAGTTTTACCACAAGCTACGATAATGTTTGATTCACGATGTCAATCCTTCGCATCTCGCCAATCTGCATACGGCGGTGGTGGTTGCGAGAAGCATTATTTGATGCGCGCGCGACCCAGTAGTGCATCGCGCTACAACGATAATGTTTAAATATGAGATTTATTGTCAGGTCATAAAACCCTAACGTTACAAAACCCTAACGCATCTGTTTTTAGATGGGTCGGGGTATAATAGAGGTCCAACTCCATACAGAAATTAATCATATGTCGATGCATTAGTCATGAAACGGGAAACCTACAGTTCATTAGTCCTTGAGTTTTATTTGTATAGAGGTCTTCTGTACTCTTGACCAGTTTTTTGGTCATATAGACATAGTTGTAATGACACTAATGTTTATCAAATCGCGGTGTTAGGTACCTTCAGTGGATCTGTTTTCAGTTGGGTCGGTATAGGTCGTGAATTCTGATGTGACCAATAATTTGTTTGCAGTAATCGATGATTTAGATGATCTGAATCGTAAATCTTAAAATTAGTCCTTGCAACTTATCCCTAGTATAGTAGTAATAACAATTAACAATAGTAGCGGGCATGGAAGTTATAAACGTTGTGATCTGACCATTAAAAATAAAATCAGCTTGAACCAGCTCAGCAGGGTGGAGTAAGGAGATCCCGTGCTAGGAATTTCACAATATCCTATATAGCAAGTTTCGAATATTTTACGCCTCAAAATTGAGCAACATCTCTTTTCGTTTTAGCATTCACTCATTTTTTATATTAGGTTAATGTGTACTTACAAATTATACTGTATTGTAGATAAAATATTCAGCTATCGGATTATACACAGGAGGAGCAAAGTGCAAAGAAACTGTCACTAACTGCTACAAACTGCCACTAACTGCCACAAACTGCCACTAACTGCCACAAACTGCCACTAACTGTTACAAACTGCCACTAACTGTTACAAACTGCCACTAACTGCCACAAACTGCCACTAACTGCCACAAACTGCCACTAACTGTTACAAACTGCCACTAACTGTTACAAACTGCCACTAACTGCCACAAACTGCCACTAACTGCAGAAAACTGTCACTAACTGCTACAAACTGCCACTAACTGCCACTAACTGCCACTAACTGCTACAATCGCGCCCACGCACTGCGCGCGCAGTTTGCAGCAGTTAGTGGCAGTTTGTAGCAGTTAGTGGCAGTTTGTAGCAGTTAGTGGCAGTTTGTGGCAGTTAGTGGCAGTTTTCTGCAGTTGCGCCGAGCCTTTTAGCAATTTGTCTTTGGCGCCTTACATGCCACATGACTTATTGACATTGTATAATTGGTCTAAAAACAATTTTGTATTATTAGAAAATATATGAATTTGGGACAAAATAATTTACTATCGAAGGAAACAAATATTAACTTTTTGACAAGAAAAGCGATTACCAACTAGTACTACAGTTACACAAACACTGCATGACAATACGATTACAAATTGTTTAAATGTTAAATCCGGGTATCGCTATTAGTATTGTGCTATTGTGCCAAAATTAAAATATTATATGGTCAATCGTAATCATTTGCAATTTGGAAGACCCCTCTGCTGATATGTAAACGACTCCTTATACTAACTTGATTGTAGCAAACCGCGTGATGTTTATTGATCATCAGTTCGATAGGACGATAGTTATGAGAAAAGCTACAAAACTGCAATTTCCATTACCAAAGTTTTAGAACTAAACGCTTGATTGAGGGTTCAGAACTTTATTTGAATAACAGGGCCTCCCACGGATTGAACAGTTTTGTGCGGAGAAAGAAGTGAAGAGAGTACGAAGCCAAAGAGTTCTCCGACAATTATTCCAGCCAGCCTCGCCGCAGCAACGCCAACAGCAAGCAGGGACTTATCCATGCAACATATATAAGTATATACAACGCTGACCCAGAATGGACATGCCACGGTACCACTATAATATTTGCTTCGATTCTCCGTGATACTGATAGCACTAGCAGTAGCAGAATTTGCTGCTTGTAATTCCTGGGCGTTGCTGAACCTGTCATTCCGCCCTATCTGCTATAGACATATTTTTAATCGCCATAATATGTTCAATGTTAAATCAATGTGTTTAACTTAATAAATTCAAAAGCCTGAGCGAGGTTACCCAGGTAAATTAATCTTTGCAAGTTGAATTTGCGTTTCTGAAACTACTCTCTGCACTGGTAATTGTATTTAAAAGGGAACACAAAATGATGTACGTGACCAAAATTATTCCCCGCGCGACGCGATAAGATTCTCTTTCAGCATTCAGTTTCAGTTAATTCTGGGTAATTCGCGCGTAAAATCATATTGGCACGTGTGCGTTCCATGTTCTCAGAATTAGGCAACGGTAAGTTTATAATCTTTAACTTTAACTGTTTGGAAACAGGTGTTGTTATTTTATGCTGGGAATCCCAAAAAGTGCTTGATCGGCCAGTTCATCATTGTGTCTCGCTAAATACTTGGCTAGTTTCATTATGCTTCGACTAATCATCACTGTTGGCTTGGGGATGGTATTCAACTGTTGAGGGCCTACTGTAACAGCCATTAATACGCTTATAGTTTTCAGACAGCTACTAACCGATATCCAATGGGTCTCAGCCATAGAACAATACAGGCTCAATTCGGTGGCTCGGAAAAGTATAATCTATAATATTGAAAGGTCCATGCGCAAATTTACCTAGTTTAGCCGTCATTGATTAGGTACAGACCGACGGAATTGCTCATCAGCAGATCTTGCGCTTCCGCTGCTGTATCGGACGTCTGTGATCAAAGCAGTAAAGTCGACCTCCCATAAATTGACAACAGCATGTCCCCTGATTCTCCTAGGTTTCTGGATAGAAGTCGACTATTTATGCTCAATTCTCGAGCCGATAATAGTCTTGCTTAGATTTTCAGACAATAGTCTTAAGATTCCTGTTGGTTTCATCGGTGTAATTTATTACAAATATTATCTGTTCACCTTAAAGTTAGCAAATTTTGCTTTTCGCAATTGAAACTATAAAAGCGATATGATTAGTCTTGCCAACAAAAGGTGGCTCGAGCTCCATTCCCCCCTACATAAACATTCAGTAGGATTTTTTGTTCACCCGGCTTATATATCAGGGATATGATAAACACACGAATCAGGATGTCTGGAAGGAGTTTCTAGATGTCATGGACACGTGGTGTGACGGCGCAACAAAGAAGAAGATACTTTAATTTCGCAGTACACGTTCTACCGAGAGAAAAGAGGCTTATTCTCTACTGACGCTGCCTCAAGTTTTAGCCAAGATTCTGACGGTCCAGTCTCTTGGTGGATCAACTTCGGTTGAGAGGTACCCGAACTACAGAGTTTTCCAATGAAAGCGCTGTCGCAATCGACATCAGCCTCATATATCATCTTACACCATCCTCCACCAATCACTCTGATTTCACCGGCAACCTTCCCCAAGGTTGCCACACCCCAGAGGTAGGCAGAGCATCTCAATGCTATCCTCTCGTGGGCTATCTTGGCCCAGCCTCTCTTAAATAAAAAAGTTTGCGTCTTATGAAAAATTCACGAATTAATGAGCAATAATTTTATTATTATTTGCTTATTGCTATACTAGTGACTTATTTTTATTCATTATTGTTTATTTACTGTCTAATTCCGACAACATAGTTTTATCTCATTGTATCCATTTAAAGTTAAAAACGGACATTAAAATGAACGCTCGGAGCCCGGAGGCATTCAAACGTTTACGTACGGGCGTTGACTTGAACGTAAATGGGCAGACTATTTAACTTTAAGGTTAAACGGATATTAATATATGTACGCTATGCCCTAGCTGGGGCCTCTTCTCAGACTCTCGAGCGTTCAATTTGAATTGGTGTCGATTCAAAATTAAAGTTAATTAAAGTTCAATAAGATAAACTTATCATTGCTGGTTTGATTTTGGAACCTTCTCTAGACCTAGTAATTTTGGATTCGTAAGTTATGTGCGAGAATAGCTTCCCAGTCCCACGTCAAAGTGATTTATAGATTATCCTTATTTTAAGGGAATCGTTAGGTACCTATTCGTATACTTATAGTATAGTTTTATTATTACACGTACGTGACCAATATTATTCCCCGCGCGATGTTATTACAAATTAGATTCTCTTTCACTTTGATCAGTTTCTTTCAAAAACAGATTCGCGCGTCAAATATATTTAGTTTGCGCGCTTTTGGTACTCCCAAAAGTACGTCAAAATGCAATTCTGTGAATTGCATTATTATAAATTTATAGTCATAGGTAGGTAATAGGCTCCATGTCATTGTCCACAGGACTGGTCACCGTTAACCTTGTTTAACTTAAACTGGTTGGAAAACGCGGATGTGTTATGAAAAATAATGTTTATCGCTTTGCCATTCGGCCGGTAGAATTAGATCAGAAAATCATGCGGATACCGATAAGACGATAAAACAGTTATCGAATTTTATACCTTTACCTAAGGCTAATGGTGATGCAACGCTAATGGAATACCTTGATCAGAAAGAAGTAAGAACTTTTGCTTTTGGCAAATCTAAAAACCACGGAAATTTTCAGCGACATCAACGCTAAAAGTAAAATCGGAAACGATTTTCACTTCAAGATCTACTTAGAGAAAGGGTAATCTTACTGTAGTGCGACACGAACTGTAATGCGACACGTACTCTAGTGCAAAGTCCGACAAAAACACCCTCTGTCGCACTAGGGTACGTGTCGCACTACCATCCAGGTAGCGTACTCTACTGCGACAAAATATCCTGACTTATTTCCAAGCTCAGGTCACATCCTATCCTTCTTATGGACCATTAAGTGATTCGTCGGGTCGGTTCACGTCACTTATTTCGAATTGATCTTGCGAATACGATTCGTCGGTTCACATCACGTGTTTCGAAGTGATCCACTGATCACAATTCCTTCGGGTCAGTTCAAGCCACGTATGCAGTGTGTGATCCACCGGGTAACTCTTAAGCAGCATATGATCCTCATTCCTATCACACGTATCGTATGAAGGTATATCTCCGATTTGGAAAACAAGTTCATATTCTTGGGCCATATATAAAGTCACGATGATTCTACCAAAGCATCGAACAACATCAACATGTATTCTTCAATCACCTCCATTCCTGGACGCACTACTGGTTCAAGAAACGTTATCCACGACGGATACCGCTACTGCCTGGATAATTAGAAGCGCGACGACAGGACCTACTGGCGATCCACTGGGAAGATCTGCTCCGGACGTCTCAGTCTGATGAACGACACTAGGTACTGTGACCAGTACGAAGACTTATTCCCACCCTCCTACTCCTGCAGCAAACTCTGTCCACACAGCAAAGCAGCATATGAAACGGAAAGCTTCCGATACTGACCTCCCTACGAAACACCTACCTAATTGCTGATGCTGTTGAACATTATGAAGCCCTCTTGGATGAGCTCCTTGCTTTTGGAGTCGACCCTCAATCTGTCATGAGTGACTACGAGAGAGCCCTGATAAACGCTGTGGAGACAACCTGTATACTACCAAGAGAGGATGCTTCTTCCACCACAAGCAAGCACTTTGGAGGAAGATGCAGCAACATGACCTAGTCCCGGAATACAACGCAGAGAACTCAGCAGTACGGAAGTACTTTAAGATGATCGGTGCTATTGCCTTCGTGGACCTAATCTTCGTGGACCTAATCTTCGTGGATTGTAATCTTTGATTTTATATTTAACCCCATATTTACTCATACACGACTACACTCTTGTCATTAAAACTTAAAAATGGAAAGTCAAATTTTTATTGCGTAAAGTGTTTTGTCGCACTTTAGTTCGTGTCGCACTACAGTCCAGGTAGCGCACTGTAGTGCGACAGTGTCGGCCTTGAAATTTCTCTGTCGCACTAGGGTACGTGTCGCACTACGATCCAGGTAGCGTACTCTACTGCGACAGTGTCGATCTTGGAGGTTTCGCACTAGGGTACATGTCGCACTAGAGTACGTGTCGCACTACAGTACGTGAACCGAACTGCTGAAGGTAATTCGTTAGAAGGCTTACATCTCGATCCCGGGGTGCGGATAGAAGAAAAACATTATTTATAGTCTTGGACACTTATAACTAGCTGATAGCACAGACTACGTTTTTGTCAGGAAGAATTAGGGTCCGCAAATATGATGTCATTGTCAAAGTATGAGTATTTACTTTGATAGACACCCGGCTTAGTTGTAGTGAACGTACGGAACGTTCACTAAAAATAGTTTGTGAACGCGTTCGCTAAAAGATTTAACGTTCGGAACATAAGGTAAAGGAACGTTAATCAGATTTGAAATATTGACACGTCGACACGCCATCGTTTCCCGCAATTTTACTTGTTCTAGATGAGTTAGAAGAGTTTTAGCGCGCGTGCATGCACGTGTCAGCAGAAAATATTTTAAATGCTAATAATTTAGGTATTTAATGAAAAAATATGTTAGTCTCATTATCGTATAATGGTCAGCATCCGCAATGTCTATCAGTACAGCATCTCTACGTAATTGTGTACACTGTATAGTACACGGAATGAAGTATCGAGCATTAACAGATATATGTGTCATCATTAATTATGGATGAAAATACCTTTGAACTATTGAAAGTTGATGATCAATAAACGTCATGCGGTTTGCTACAAGTACAGTCAAGTTAGTATAAGATCTGTCGAAATTCGAGTGAAATTATTTTCATTCCCATACATTCAAAAACTGAGCCAGTAAACCTTATTAATATTTAGACATGATAAGTAAAAGTAACTCCAATCATTCCAATTTTTCGTCTGGTGTATGTGAGATTTTTCCCTCCAAATACTTTACCGGCTGATAAACATTAATATATTTCATGTACACATCTGTTATCCAAACAGTTTAAGTTAAAGACTAAAGTTACCGGTACGTGACCAGAACTGCATTGAGTGCACACGTGCGAATTTGATTTTACGCACGAATTAGTATTAAATGTTAGACCAAGAAATTGATCTAACACACAACTGTACTTCTGTACACTTCAATGATTGGGCTGGTGACTCTAGCGAAAGTGCTGGTACTGAGGAGAAAGACCATAAACCAGGGATTCCTTCGGGAGCATGTAAGATTATATCCAAAGTTTGTTCGCCAATGGGGTGTGTCTGGGTGTCAAAGATCTTCAAGGTGGGTGCTACTTGTGATGAACTCTAGAAGGATGGGATGGTAATACTCGGTCTGGCCGTCTGGAAGCCCATATAATTCCAGTTCAGAAACCGATTAAGGAGGTGCGGCTACTGATGAGAAGTCTCCTTAAAGTTTATTTGGGTTAGAAACGCCATCTGGGTCCCTACCCTCGCACAAGATTATTCTCAATTTTCTTGTTGTGTTCCACAATTCTACCAATAAGTATACTTACCTTTATGTACATGATATCTTTCTATAGCATATTCTCTATGCAATAGTGTTTCTCCTATAATAATATATTGTACATGACAGACATAGAACTTATCCTGACTGTCATCTTTTGCGGACCCTAATTCTTCCTAACAAAAACGTAGTCTGTGCTATCAGCTAGTTATAAGTGTCCAAGACTATAAATAATGTTTTTCTTCTATCCGCACCCCGGAATCGAGATGTAAGCCTTCTAACGAATAACCTTCAGCAGTTCCATAACTTAAGGTAGATACCATACTACACTACTTGTATCACGTCGCGATCCCCACCGACATGTCATTACTTTCTCTAAGTAGATCTTGAAGTGAAAATCGTTTCCGATTTTAGCGTTGATGTCGCTGAAAATTTCCGTGGTTGTTAGATTTGCCAAAAGCAAAAGTTCTTACTTCTTTCTGATCAAGGTATTCCATTAGCGTTGCATCACCATTAGCCTTAGGTAAAGGTATAAAATTCGATAACTGTTTTATCGTCTTATCGGTATCCGCATGATTTTCTGATCTAATTCTACCGGCCGAATGGCAAAGCGATAAACATTATTTTTCATAACACATCCGCGTTTTCCGACCAGTTTAAGTTAAACAAGGTTAACGGTGACCAGTCCTGTGGACAATGACATGGAGCCTATTACCTATGACTATAAATTTATAATAATGCAATTCACAGAATTGCATTTTGACGTACTTTTGGGAGTACCAAAAGCGCGCAAACTAAATATATTTGACGCGCGAATCTGTTTTTGAAAGAAACTGATCAAAGTGAAAGAGAATCTAATTTGTAATAACATCGCGCGGGGAATAATATTGGTCACGTACGTGTAATAATAAAACTATACTATAAGTATACGAATAGGTACCTAACGATTCCCTTAAAATAAGGATAATCTATAAATCACTTTGACGTGGGACTGGGAAGCTATTCTCGCACATATAAACTTACCTACGAATCCAAAATTACCAGAGTTGAAAAATACGTATTTTACGAATTTTATAAAATATCAAAAATACGTTAAATACGGCGTATTTTATTTTCGTTGAATAAAATACGTAAAAAGTGTTAAATTGTACCATTGATAGCTCCAATAAAGTAATAAGTACTATTGCTTTATATAAATTTACGATTTTATCAATACTCGCGTAGCTCTGTCGTTTTTCACCTCGCATATGACTTCAGAGTACTGGGCACGTGCTATACCAAAGCATTAAAGCGTTGAAGTTAAATAGAAATGTGTCTGAAAAAATGCAAACGAATGACTTAACTTTAGTCTTTGAATGAAATTTCAAGAAAAACGTATTTTAACGTATTTTTGACGTATTTTATTTCTAAGCAAAAATACGCAAAATACGGCGTATTTAAAAAATTATCTCACGTACTTTTCAACTCTGAAAATTACTAGGTCTAGAGAAGGTTCCAAAATCAAACCAGCAATGATAAGTTTGTCTTATTGAACTTTAATTAACTTTAATTTTGAATCGACACCAATTCAAATTGAACGCTCGAGAGTCTGAGAAGAGGCCCCAGCTAGGGCATAGCGTACATATATTAATATCCGTTTAACCTTAAAGTTAAATAGTCTGCCCATTTACGTTCAAGTCAACGCCCGTACGTAAACGTTTGAATGCCTCCGGGCTCCGAGCGTTCATTTTAATGTCCGTTTTTAACTTTAAATGGATACAATGAGATAAAACTATGTTGTCGGAATTAGACAGTAAATAAACAACAATGAATAAAAATAAGTCACTAGTATAGCAATAAGCAAATAATAATAAAATTATTGCTCCTTAATTCGTGAATTTTTCATAAGACGCAAACTTGTGTTAACATAAATATAATAACATAAATATAATAACATAAATAATAATAAGGTCTCGCTGCTTGTTAACTGTGGGGCGGTTTCTTTTTTTGTTTATCACCCAGTCGTACAAGCTCCAATTCGTCTCACAGGGTGAGGCTGATGTCGATTGCGACAGCGCTTTCATTGGAAAACTCTGTAGTTCGGGTACCTCTCAACCGAAGTTGCTCCACCAAGAGACTGGACCGTCAGAATCTTGGCTAAAACTTGAGGCAGCGTCAGTAGAGAATAAGCCTCTTTTCTCTCGGTAGAACGTGTACTGCGAAATTAAAGTATCTTCTTCTTTGTTGCGCCGTCACACCACGTGTCCATGACATCTAGAAACTCCTTCCAAGTAGTAGAATAATATTGATTGCTCAATGAAATAAATGATTACGATTAAAATGTGGTATATAAGTCGTTCGTTTTTGGTGAAGTATTATCAGTTGCCATCATCAACAACAACAGCTATTCCAATTCCTGACATGGTACTCTTCTGTCTAATGGACGAAATTAATGGACCCACCGCCTCCCGTAAGGTTGCTTAATCGTTTAATAAGCCTTGACACCACCGCTGATTGAAATTCGCGTGCGATGATGTGAACCCTGCTTGATTCAGGGGATGATGTGAACCCTGCTTGATTCAGGGGATACTGTCATTATGCAGTAATGATCTGGTAGACAGGTGTTTGTGGACAGTTGTCCGCGGACAGTGGTCGGGCTATCTCGATACTGCCGAAACTCCTTCCAGACATCCTGATTCGTGTGTTGATCAAATCCCTGATATATAAGCCGGGTGAACACAAAACCATACTGAATGTAGGGGGGAATGGAGCTCGAGCCACCTTTTGTTGGCAAGACTAATCATATCGCTTTTATAGTTTCAATTGCGAAAAGCAAAATTTGCTAACTTTAAGGCGAACAGATAATATTTGTAATAAATTACACCAATGAAACCAACAGGAATCTTAAGACTATTGTCTGAAAATCTAAGCAAGACTATTATCGGCTCGAGAATTGAGCATAAATAGTCGACTTCTATCCAGAAACACTATATAGCGGAGTTTTAGGGCCTGAAAAGTGAAACGTGCATGCATGCGCGCTAAAACTCTCCTAACTCATCTAGAACATGTAAAATTGCGGGAAACGATGGCGTGTCGACGTGTTGATATTTTAAATCTGATTAACGTTCCTTTACCATTATGTTGCGAACGTTAAAATCTTTTAGCGAACGCGTTCACAAACTATTTTTAGTGGTCTGTACCTAATTAATGACGGCTAAACTAGGTAAATTTGCGCATGAACCTATCAATATAGGGACTGATGAAATCAAGGCAGTTAGTGGCACAGAAATCGAAAGGATTAGTGATTTCATAAATCAGTAGTCAATGACTAGACAGGGTTATTGAAAATTACAAAGAATAAAATGGCGTCTGGACTTGGGACCAGCTCATAGCACAGTTCATTAATGCAATCTGAAAACCATTCTGCTAGCTAAAAGTAAAAAATGATTTTGTTAGGTAAATCGTACTGAAAATTAAAATTAAGATTAAAAATTGAAAACGAACTGAACAAAAAAAAAGAATGACACGTCATGCTAAAATACATATTTCGAAGTAAAATTAATCCCAAATTTTCCCCAAATGTTAAAATATACTTGTCGACAAAGATTTCAAACCGTTTGCGCAAGGTGCAGCAATATTAAAACTTTGTCGTGCAAGTTTACGAACTAAATTTTTACAATCCAAAATAAAACTGTTATAAGAACTATTAATACGAGCTAAACGAACTAACTGACTAATAAATTTACCATAATACTGGCCTTTGGGATTATTCCCATCTAATAGTAATAGGGATAATTAATGACATCAAAATTATAATCGTTCCTGACGTAAAGTTTTTTTAAAAATTTTCCCTTATAAATATTGATAGTGATAGTAAGACTAATATCTAAAAAGTCAGTTTCACGAACTGAAGTATTATTTTTATTCATAATCATCTCTGGAGGATATATTTCACTTAAAACTCGTTCTAATAGACCAAAATCATATATAAGACCATACCATGAAGATTATACTTTTCCGAGCCACCGTTGAGCCTATATTGTTCTAAATCTATGGCTGAGACCCATTGGATATCAGTTAGTTGCTGTCTGATAACTATAAGCGTATCAATGGCTGTTACAGTAAGCCCTCAACAGTTGAATACCATCCCCAAGCCAACAGTGATGATTAGTCGAAGCATAATGAAGCTAGCCAAGTATTTAGCGAGACACAATGATGAACTGGCCGATCAAGCACTTTTTGGGATTCCCAGCATAAAATAACAGCACCTGTTTCCAAACAGTTAAAGTTAAAGATTATAAACTTACCGTTGCCTAATTCTGAGAACATGGAACGCACACGTGCCAATATGATTTTACGCGCGAATTACCCAGAATTAACTTAAACTGAATGCTGAAAGAGAATCTTATCAGTTATCGGCTATCGCGTCGCGCGGGGAATAATTTTGGTCACGTTCATCATTTTGTGTTCCCTTTTAAATACAATTACCAGTGCAGAGAGTGGTTTCAGAAACGCAAATTCAACTTGCAAAGATCAATTTACCTGGGTACGGTACCTCGCTCAGGCTTTTGCATTTATTAAGTTAAACACATTGATTTAACATTGAACATATTATGGCGATTAAAAATATGTCTATAGCAGATAGGGCGGAATGACAGGTTTAGCAACGCCCAGGAATTATAAGCAGCAAATTCTGCTACTGCTAGTGCTATCAGTATCACGGAGAATCAAATCAAATATTATAGTGGTACCGTGGCATGTCCTGTGTCCATTCTTGGTCAGCGTTGTATAGGTTGCATGGATTAGGATAAGTTCCTGCTTGCTGTTGGCGTTGCTGCGGTGAGGCTGGCTGGAACAATTGTCGGAGAACTCTTTGGCTTCGTTCTCTCTTCACTTCTTTCTCCGCACAAAACTGTTTAATGGGAGGCCCTGTTTTAACGTTCCTTATGTTCCAAACGTTAAAATCTTTTAGCGAACGCGTTCACAAACTATTTAGTGAACGTTCCGTACGAATTCACTACAAGTACAACTAAGCTATAAGGGCAAAATCATCGATTAGAGGCTTTTATCTTAAAGAGTGAACCGGAACGTGAAACAGATCCTATTGCACGGTGGAGAACCAAACTAGCAACTTTTCTATTATGAATACGTTCAGTAGGTGAAATTTATTGTTATTAATTTTTACCTGTCAGATACGTAAAATAACAAAGTAATCTCTCCGTTAGGCGTTCGGGTAGGAGAAATAAGCAAGCTGATAAGAGACAATAAAATTACAAACGTATGCAATTAGTGTGTGGCGTGAGGTATATTTACTTTAATTTTTAGTGCCGACTTTAGCTTCAATGATATCACCGCGCACCGTTAACATACTCATAGTCTGGACAGCACCCTTCTAAATCCGAAAAGTGTCATACTTGTAGTAAATATTTGGTAGAATTCGGTCCAGGACAAGCTATTAAATTTTTTGCTGCGCTCCGGTCTATCACAGCAGTTTTCCTAATACCGTAGAGAAGTTTTTTTTATTAACAAATAAAACTCGATTACTAGACTCCTAGCCTGATACGAACTAAATTAAAAATTGCTCATAATGAACTTATCATCTTATCATAAATAAAAATAAATGCTGTTAGCTGTGAGCTTTTGCTGGTCCCATGAATATAATTCAATGGATATGATATAATATAAATATTCATATACTTGCACATTTACGAGTCTTCTGAATCTATTATATTACATAATACACGACTTCTCATTTCATAATTCATATCAAACATTTATATACTCATGCAGCGAGAACAAAATATTTAGTGTCGAAACTAACACAAGCAGTCATATTGCCGTGTTGTAAAACGGCCGACCGTTTACTACAAGTTAAGTCAAGTCAAATCAAAACATAGTTTTAAAAAACGTATACGCTATCTGCAACATTTGACATCTAGCACAACGTGCACAGTCTGGTTTAGTCAACAATGTTACCTGGGAACCTCAGGCTATCATGTTCATTAATGAATAGAGATTCGGCGGAATGACAGGCTGAGCGATGCCCAATAATCAACAATGCAGCTCTAAACGCTGCGGACTTGCTATTATAAAAATTGATGAGCGCTCGATTTGAAATCCCGACGCGCATAAAAACTGCCACTAACTGCTACTAACTGCCACTAACTGCCACTAACTGCCACTAACTGCTACTGTCGCGCGCAAATGCGTGGGCGCGATTGTAGCAGTTAGTGGCAGTTAGTGGCAGTTAGTGGCAGTTTGTAGCAGTTAGTGGCAGTTTGTGGCAGTTAGTGGCAGTTTGTGGCAGTTAGTGGCAGTTTGTGGCAGTTAGTGGCAGTTTGTAGCAGTTAGTGACAGTTTCTTTGCACTTAGCTCCTCCTGTGTATAATGTATAAGGTCAAAAAGCAAACACAACTTTTAACAAAATATGACATTCTTAATTGAATTTGAACTACAAATCTTTGACGCGTATTTGTTTAAAAAGTTTGTTATGTGCGGAGTCCCTTATTCATAT
Source organism: Bolinopsis microptera (assembly GCF_026151205.1). Classification (NCBI taxonomy): domain Eukaryota; kingdom Metazoa; phylum Ctenophora; class Tentaculata; order Lobata; family Bolinopsidae; genus Bolinopsis; species Bolinopsis microptera. The sequence continues at coordinate 2,145,954 of NC_087079.1, read as the reverse complement.
TAAGTGTTAACTATAAAATTCTACCAATTTTTTATGAATCTTTTACATTAATTTTTGCCAAATAATTTGCAATCAAATTGTATCATTATTGATAACTCAAATAAGAAGTTGTTATGATCATTCGGCTACATGACAAAACGTTTCCTATCAGAATAAGCAATAAAACCGTCCAGGGGAGGTCCCGTCTGTGCGCGCCGGGGTGGATACTATAAATTTAATTAAAATCCTTACTTAAATTGTTGATTGACGTTGTCAACCCTTCCGATCCAGATCGTTGCTTTGCTTCGCAGAGCAACGATCTCGTCAGTCTTGTCGTCTTCGATGCAAAGCAAGAATGCATTCGAATGCTAGTTTGCAAGGCGCGTCGAAGCGGCAAAATCCTCCAACTTAAATTGTTGCGAACAAAATTTATTGCAGAAACAAAATTTATTGAAATGAAACAAAATTTATTAAAACAAATATCACAGTGCTGGCAAGCACGACCGGTGCATTTATTGTGGGTATACTATGTACCCCCTTTACTATTATACCCCCTTTACTATTATACCCCCTTTGGTACACGTTACAAGCCTCTTTCGTGCACGCGAAGCGTGCACTCCGGCCGGAGACGGCGGCCGAAGGCCTCCGGCAGGAGTTTTTCAGGCATTAAGACTCATCGGAAGTCGTTCAGCAGATTTATTTTTAGTTCAAAACATTCTAATTTGATGTCAAAGATGACAGGAATAAAAAATAGTTATGTTGAGATTTTTAAGAAATTTGCATAAAATACTCACCAGCACTGTTATACGAAATTCGGTAAAAAACCCAAAATCGCCATATTCAGGTGCCTTAAAAACCATGTTAAAATCGAGTTAGAGATCTGAAATTTTTCAGGGCGTCTAGACGTTGACCAAATCGACTGCAAAAAAAGTTTCAGGTTTCAGGAACATCGGGAAGTGGGTTTTCTAGAACCCCTGTTTTACGACAGATTGTCGTGATATCTATCTATATATATACATATATTTGACCAAAACCCATAATCATGGGTAGAGTGTACCGCTGCCAGTGTCTCTCTTTTCCAAACAAAAGGAAATGATATTAATTTGAATAACCGTCCGCAAATGCAAATTGATACCGAGAATGAAATCGGTCGCTCGCTTTTTCTAATCAATAAGCTTTATTACCAATTACAATTCGTAAGCCGTGATCGAATGGAAAAAGCGAGCGACCGATTTCATTCTCGGTATCAATTTGCATTTGCGGACGGTTATTCAAATTAATATCATTTCCTTTTGTTTGGAAAAGAGAGACACTGGCAGCGGTACACTCTACCCATGATTATGGGTTTTGGTCAAATATCATCTCTTTTTGATTATAATGTCAGGATAATTTACAAAGCTGAAATGTAAACTCATAACTTCATTAATATTTATATTAATAATTAGGAGGTAATTTCATCGATTTCGAAATTTTACCTGACTGAATATGGCACTTTTTACTCATTCAAGTTGGCATTAAATTCATATATAATCCCATTTAAATATCGCGGGAAAGCAGAATTTATTCGAGATCACGAATGAGCAAAATTCTCACCTTTCGCACGTGCAAACTTTGAGCGGACGTTGCGTGCGCATACAATATTGAATCACCGTAAATTTTTGCATAGCAGTATTTTATATATAATTTAATAAGCATGCAAAGTTTCAGGAGATTTCATATAGAACTTGGATCACAACGGGACTCCAAAGTTGATAAAAATGGTGAAAACAGCAATTTTCAGTAATTTTAGCAATTTTCTATCAATTTGGGCGTGTCCCCACGTGTGCAACTTTTCGATTTTCAACTTTAAAACTAGCCTATAACACAATTTAGACCTTTAGGAAGCACAATCGAGCTCCACAACCCAAGGGATGGCCCAACACCAGAGAATACTAATTCACAACTTTTGTATTTTTATAAAATTATTCTTCAAAAAAGCACTAACTTCAATAGCGAATATCTTTATGAAGGAGCAAGATAGGAAAACTTTCCGGTAGATTTTCAGAATGCTTGAACAATTATCTAATATGAAAATGTCCTCAGATTTTGAATAAAATTACTCCTTAATGATTTAAAATCGATTTGAAAAGTTGTTATTTTGTTAAAAACCAAGTTTTAAAAACACTTAACTTGATGACGTCATCAAGTGATGATGATGACGTTAAATTATTTTTTGATATAATGGAAACTGGAGTGTAAACGATTATCTTCAAGACCTGTGGTTCGAAATGACTGTATCTTTTATACTTTTGAATCTACGGACACTTAAATGTAGGCTATAATTGACTGCAAAAGCGTCTATACATACATATATATATAGTATATATACTTCACGACAATCTGTTGTAAAACAGGGGTTCCAGAAAACCCACTTCCCGATACTCCTGAAACATGAAATTTTTTTTACAGTCGATTTGGACAAGGTCTAGACGCCCTGCAAAGTTTCATATCTCTAACTCAATTTTAACATGGTTTTTAAGGCACCTGAATATGGCGATTTTGGGTTTTTTACCTAATTTCGTATTACATGCTGGCGCGTATTTTGCGCAAATTTCTTAAAAACCTCCACATAACTATTTCTTATTCCTGTCATCTTTAACATTGAATTAGAATGTTTGAACTTAAATATGCCTGCTGAACTACTTTCGATGAGTCTTAATGCCTGGAAAACAATAAAGGGGATATACTAGTATAGGGGGTAAATAGTATTGTGAATATAAGGGCGACGGTAATGCTTGCCAGCATTGTGATATATATATTCAGGGATAGACGCTTTGCCAGTCAATTGTAGCCTGTATTTAATTGTCCATAGATTCAAAAGTATAAAAGATACAGCCATTTCCGACCACAGGTCTTGAAAATAATTGTTTACACTTTAGTTTACATTGTATAAACAAATTATTTGACGTCATGAACACCCCTTGATGACGTCATCAAGTTAACCGTTTTTAAAACTTGATTTTTGACAAAGTAATAACTTTTTAAAATGATTTTACACCATTAAAAAATAATTGTATTCAAAATCTGAGGAAATTTTCTCCTTAGATAATTGTTCAAGCATTCTGAAAATCTACCGGAAAGTTTTTCTAGCTTGCTCCTTCATAAAGATATTCGTCATTGAAGTTTGTGCTTTTTTCAAGAATTATTTTATAAAAACGTCAATTTTGCGATTTAGTATTCTCTGGTGTTGGGCCATACCTTGGGTTGTGGAGCTCAGTTCTGCTTCCTATAGGTATAAATTGTGCATTAGGCTAGTTTAAAAGTTAAAAATCGAAAAGTTGCACACGTGGGGACACGCCCAAATTGATAAAAAATTGCTAAAATCACTGAAAATTGCTGTTTTCGTCATTTTCTGTCAACTTTAGAGTGCCGTTGTGATTACAGTTCTTCTTGAAATACTTTGAAACTTTGCGTGCTTATCAAGCTATATATAAAACAATTACATGCAAAAATTTACGGCGATTCAATATTGGATTCGCACGCAACGTCCGCTCAAAGTTTGCACGTGCGAAAGGTGAGAATTTTGCTCATTCGTGATTTCCAACAAATTCTGCTTTGCCACGACAGTTTAATGTCATTATAAATGAATTTAATGCCAACTTCAATGAGTATTAAGTGGCATATTCAGTCAGTGATCGACCGATATGCTTACCTAAACACAAGGAAATGTTTTTAAAGGAAAAATTTCGAAATTGTTGAAACTTCCTCCTTATTAATGAAGATATCAATTTATATTTCGACTTTATAAAGTACCCTGACATTATAATCAAAAAGAGATGATATTTGACCAAAACCCATAATCATGGGTAGAGTGGACCGCTGCCAGTGTCTCTCTTTCCCAAACAAAAGGAAATGATATTAATTTGATTGACCGTTCTCAAATGCAAAATGATACCGAGAATGAAATCGGTCGCTCGCTTTTCCCATTCATTTACAATTGTAATAGATTAAGAAGAACTACCCAAAGGCAGCTGTACTCGGCAATAAAGATTCAATAAACTTCAGCTAATTCAATAAGTAATAACTACCACCCTTACCCCGAAATACTAGGTATCGACCCGAACGCAACCCGAAGAGATTTTTACAGCATCTGATTGATGTACCTAATCAATCGAAACTTATTACAATTCGTAAGCCGTGAATGAATGGGAAAAGCGAGCGACCGATTTCATTCTCGGTATCATTTTGCATTTGAGAACGGTCAATCAAATTAATATCATTTCCTTTTGTTTGGGAAAGAGAGACACTGGCAGCGGTCCACTCTACCCATGATTATGGGTTTTGGTCAAATTATTAAAACAAAATTTATTAAATGTTAAAACAAAATTTATTAAAACAAAATTTGTCGGCGTCTAATTTGTTAATTTATTTTCAGTCTATTTATTGGTTAGAGTTAGGTTTAGGGTTTGGGTTAACTAGGCCTAGGCCGGCTGGGTTTCCGTTTTATAGGGTTGTACTTATAGGGCAGGGTTAGAGTTAGAGATAAGATTAGGGTTATGGTTATATAATATCGGGGTAATGGTTAATATAATTATAAGTTAGGGTTAGGAAATCAAAGTAACGGAACACGGGTGTTATTTGAAGTGGAATAGATCGACATGGGCTCGGTATATTTGCGCCCCCGACGATACAAGTTTAAACTTGAAGTTTAATGTTCAAAATCGGGGAAAAAACTAGCTTAATAAATAATAAAAAATCGAATAAATGGAATGGTAAATGGTCTCGAAAAGTCAAAAAATGTGAGTTGTAGACTAAAAATTTGCGAAGTTTGTGACTAAAATTATGGTAACCAATTTATTGTGAACCAAAATTATTGGTCTTATAAGGTAATGCATAATAAAAACCCATATTTTGCAATTTTCCAAATTGTGATCGCCTATTTAATTGGTTGTGACATAAATTTTGTTTTGGGCGACCAGAAAATGAAATAATTTAACGCCGATTTACAAAGTTTGAAAGACTAGTTTGTAGTTAAAGTTTGATTAAACAAAGTCCATGCTCGAAATTTTGAGAGATAAAAATCGTGCGACGCGCCTAGCTTTGCTTTGGTATAATTGGGCCATGAAGATTGCAAACCAAATATAATCATGATAATAAGGCCAGGTAGCGCAGTTGGTTAGAACGCCAGCTTTAAGTTTACAATCGTAAGGTTGCGAGTTCAAATCCCACTGTCTGCCTGGTCGTGGGGTGAGCGTCGTTGACGTTCAGCTAAGGATCCTGAGTGGTCTATGCAGCCCCCCGGTCAGCCCCCCGAATATTCGAGAAATCGGGTGTGAGGGTTAAATGAGGAGTTGCACATTGCAGCAAAGTCTCGGGCGAAGAAAGTATGGTACACACTACCTTAACCGTCACTGGCCAAATAAATCCTTCGGCTTCCTGTAATTGGCTGGTTGCACTTGTGTAACAATGTGGCTGTTGGAATACACCGAAGTAAAATAAGTGTCTTGATAAAAAAGTATGGCTGTTAAAGGGCCTAGCCTTTATTTGTTTCTGCTAAGCTGCTGTGGTACACTAAATTGGCCATTCGAATTCCAATTTTGTGTGGCAAGGTGACATGTGTTTGGTTGAAAAATAACCATACCTAGGACAGTCTCCCATTTTTTAAAAGTGATGCAATGTTCACTCAGCTGAACTGTACTAATACTATTGCAGATGTTTGTTATTTATTGTTAATTTAATTGAGAGCACTTACCACATTGTACCAGCATGCAATATCGCAGCTGTCCCACCAAATTGATAGTACCACTAACCAAGTTAATATGTTGCATCTGTTACTGACTACGTCATAGAACTTGACATTTACTTATTGTTTAGTTAATACTCAAGTAATAAACAAATGTCAAGCACTCGGATTTATCCTCACTACTTGATGATGCGGGACAAATATAAAAGAAAGACGGTCCTAAACTTTATTTCAGGTTGGGAGATCAGTTTCGTGCAAATGGTTCGCATCCTCATCGTTCTTATAGCAACCTAGTAAGTAATCTTTAATAAGTATACCGCACATCACGATAATGTTACCTGGTAACTCCAGATCTGGTTACTCCAAGTTAAGTTACCAGGTTACTTCAAGTTCCGTTTCCTAATACTTACTAATCTTACACTTTCTATCTCAGTTTCCTGGGTCTACAAATCACAGCGAAGTCAGTAAAGGATGCTCTTGGAACAAAGGAAGACGATATTTCAAAACGTGAGTTAATAAACACAGACATTTGCAAACATCCGCATTTTGATATTTTTCTTAATATTTGTGGCACTGAGTAAAAGGGAAAAAACGTTTAAGCGGGACAATGGTCAAAATTATTTTCTTGAGAAATTAAAAAATATTGGTGGTACTACTTAAATTAAATATAATTGGTGGTACTATATACTGTGCTCATTGTGGTTGTAGCGCAAACTTGAACAAATCCTCGTTAGTTGTAGAATTAGGGACAAAGGGAAAAACTCTCGTCATTCTACAGTTTTCTAATAGTTGTCTTACTTTCAGATATGTTGCTTGATTTTGATAACACAGATAACCTGGACACGATAGTGCATTTCAACAACGAGGAGGAAGGTGAGTTTTATCCAAATCTTACACGTGTCTCCAACACGTGACCTTCAAATCTTACACGTGCCTCCAACACGTGACCTTCAAATCTTACACGTGCCTCCAACACGTGACCTTCAAATCTTACACGTGTCTCCAACACGTGATCGTCAAATCTTACACGTGCCTCCAACACGTGACCTTCAAATCTTACACGTGTTTCCAACACGTGACCTTCAAATCTTACACGTGTCTCCAACACGTGACCTTCAAATCTTACACGTGTCTCCAAAACGTGACCTTCAAATCTTACACGTGCCTCCAACGCGTGACCTTCAAATCTTACACGTGTCTCCAACACGTGATCGTCAAATCTTACACGTGCCTCCAACACGTGACCTTCAAATCTTACACGTGTCTCCAACACGTGACCTCCGGACCTTATTTTGCCGTCTCCCGACCATTATACTATTATAGAAATAAGTATAGTTACTAATATTTTGAACAATTTTAAGAAATAAAACGCTAAGATTATAAAACTTCCAGGAATGTTGGGGCCGGTAATGTGGACACTGAACGAGGAGATATGACACAAACAACTACTGGGAGTGGTAATACGACGTGGGAACTCCTGGTATTTCAGATATCAGTGGTATAGGAGGGTGTCACTGTGAGATCTGCAGTTGAAATGTTCAACTAACTGAGCATTTTGATACGAGTTGTGTAATGTGTATCTGATGCAGGACTTAAGGACTATTTAACTTTTAGTTGTAGGATTTTGTTGGTAATTTTGGAATTATTTCAATCGACGAGGTTTGAGCACTGAGCAGCGTTCAATGATTATTGATAAGTTTTTGAGTCGACCAAGTAATCAAAGTTTATTGTACTGCTATTGTATAATGTTTCGAAGTTGTCAGCATAGCATTTAAACCATAGTTTTAATCAACAATTTTTTAGTTAACCTGGGTCAAAACTAATTAAAATAATTGAACACGGAATAAAGTGCGAAGCAAACAAGTGAAATCTAAATCTAAAAGTGGGGGACTCAAAATTATCCTCCAAATCAATGATTATCATTATAAGATATCAATTGACTTCACATATCTTTTTATTTAGTTACTAAAATCGAAATTTATATATTTTAAAAGCAAATCTGAACATCACTTCAAGATATAGCTCGTGATTATAAACATCTACTTTAGTCCAGTTCTAGCATGGCCCTCAAATGTCCATGAAAATTTGTCCATTATCGTGTGACGTTCTCTAGTCTAAACCTTTCAGAATGTTGTCACCATTCGGTCCATCAACCTGCGCATCTGCGATTTCTGAAATATTTTGATTGAAAATGAGGTAAATATTTAGATATGAATTGTAACAAAAAGGTTACGGATTACAGTGCAGTGATTAAAAATTGGCAGTTTAAAAAATTCTCAATACGTTCAATGTATACAGTGGAAATACCGCGAGATTTCAACCGCAAATTCTAAATCATCCCGACTCCCACTATATATGCCACGAGCTCCACAGTCCATAGTTGAGGCCATAAATGGCAAGATTTATGAGTCAAGACCTTGACAATTATAAAACGTCTTCTAGTTTCGCTGTCATGGCAAGCTTGGCATCGTCAAATCTTCATTTATTTGAGTATATGATCTCCTACAACAAATTTAATTTAGCCGCGTTTAAATTTTGTTGATTTATGGCTTCCGCTAAATAGAAAGTGCATTAGGAAGTCAAGAGAAAGACTGTACTACAAGTCGTCAATTTCAATTTCACGTCCACGAAGTTTGTTTTAATTAATAACTCACCGTCGCAAACTTCGCAGACTGACTTATACTCAGTTTTAGGGACACAAACAATTCCCAGAGACCACTTGCTTCCCTCTGGGGGATCATTAGCTGACGAGGAGAATCGTACTGAAGCTTTGTTACCTTCCACTTTGGAGTTGAAGGGTTGCTTCTCACCCGTCCATTTGATCTGAAATGGTTGTGAATTTGTGAGAGAGCTCCAAGTGATAGTGCAGATTCAAGTCTGTAAACTTAGTCTACTGATATGAGGCACGAGTGTACCACCCTCTACCGCCGTATGTGGTATAACTTATGCAAGATATTGTAACGATACCACCTAGGTGTGGTGTGTCGCCAAGCTAGCCATCAAAAAATATCAGCAAAAATAACAGTAAATGTAACAGTTAAAGTAACAGTAAAAGTAACAGTAAAAGTAACAGTAAAAGTAACAGTAAAAGTAACAGTAAAAGTAACAGTAAAAGTAACAGTAAAAGTAACAGTAAAAGTAACAGTAAAAGTAACAGTAAAAGTAACAGCAAAAGTAACAGTAAAAGTAACAGTAAAAGTAACAGTAAAAGTAACAGTAAAAGTAACAATAAAAGTAACAGTAAAAGTAACAGTAAAAGTAACAGTAAAAGTAACAGTAAAAGTAACAGTAAAAGTAACAGTAAAAGTAACAGTAAAAGTAACAGTAAAAGTAACAGTAAAAGTAACAGTAAAAGTAACAGTAAAAGTAACAGTAAAAGTAACAGTAAAAGTAACAGTAAAAGTAACAGCAAAAGTAACAGCAAAAGTAACAGTAAAAGTAACAGCAAAAGTAACAGCAAAAGTAACAGTAAAAGTAACAGTAAAAGTAACAGTAAAAGTAACAGTAAAAGTAACAGTAAAAGTAACAGTAAAAGTAACAGTAAAAGTAACAGTAAAAGTAACAGTAAAAGTAACAGTAAAAGTAACAGTAAAAGTAACAGTAAAAGTAACAGTAAAAGTAACAGTAAAAGTAACAGTAAAAGTAACAGTAAAAGTAACAGTAAAAGTAACAGTAAAAGTAACAGTAAAAGTAACAGTAAAAGTAACAGTAAAAGTAACAGTAAAAGTAACAGTAAAAGTAACAGTAAAAGTAACAGTAAAAGTAACAGTAAAAGTAACAGTAAAAGTAACAGTAAAAGTAACAGTAAAAGTAACAGTAAAAGTAACAGTAAATGTAACAGTTAAGGTAACAGTAAAAGTAACAGTAAAAGTAACAGTAAAAGTAACAGTAAAAGTAACAGTAAAAGTAACAGTACGTTTGATTCAACAGAGCTGATGCTGATCATGTCATCTCCGGCCATACTGAAGTCGAATTGAGCACAGACGACGATGTCGCACTCGGGGTCGAGATCTATCACGTATTCACAGTGAGTGTTGGGGTTGTATGAACCGTTGTTGTACCTGTTGAAATAGCATGGTTATTTGATTTGGTAGCACTGGTTGATAACAAGGTGCGCAACAAGCTAACTGGTTTTGCTGACTAACTATGTTCTTACTGGTAACTATGGTTACTGGTAACTATGTTATTACTGGTAACTATGTTATTACTGGTAACTATGTTCTTACTAGAACATAGAGATTGTATTATTTTTGGCCTAACTAATAATTAGATTTCATGCTGTTTATTTATCTTTTATGTGCATTCTTAAATAAGTCACTGAATCCATTTATTGAGCTTGTGCCAAAGTATACTGTATGCTTTGACATAACGGAGTACTGTATTACAGCAAGATCGTAACCAATTACTTAATTAGATCATTGTTAAACAGTTCTAAACAGTGTGTAAACTTGTAAAATATGTAAAGGATTCTGTAAATAGTTGGTAGATAATACTTTTAATAATATATCCTACAAAATGGCTCATTTACTAAAGATGAATGTTCAAATGATAGTGAGATAGTGCTACACGTCCCCCCATATAACATCAACAGTTCAGCGTCATAATTTGGTCAACTATAAACATCTCATAGCCATTAGGACAGAGGATTTGCCCTCATAGAAAGTTGGGGAATACATCGGGTGTGCACCATGATCATTTAAATAAGAGCTCATGAGTTAACTGCTGTATACATTTACATTATTTGTATTGATGACTTCAGACCAGGACTGTTTTATCAAATGGCCGGGAAGTTTTAAAAGTTAAACAAGTTTGAGTATCATTATTGATTTATTTATAATTTCCTGAGAGTTCACTAGTTGAGAATAGTATCTGTGTAACTAAGAAATAATAAAATACTTACCGATACTTACTTACTCTACTAATCTCATATGAAAAGGTAATAATGTGAATTGTGAAACCAATAATCGAGGCAAAAATCAGGTTTCACAGGGCAAAATGCTAAAATGTTACCGGTTAAAAGCACTAGCAGGAACCCGTCTAACCCTAAAGTGATGTCAAGACTCAAGAGACTAAAATAATTATTTTAGTCTTCTCACAGGCACTTCGATACAGAAGGATAATCAATGATGACGTCTTGCTGGATGAGAGATTGGCAGAGCTTCAGTTGTTTTTTGAGCGGTCTTCATATCCTACTGATATGGTGAGAGAGGTCATCAGTGATGTCAGATCGATACCAAAAACTTTACAGTACAAGGCAAAGGATCAGGGTCCCCCTTCTTTCACACCATGGTTTGTTACAGTCGGTGCGGGCTATGAGGAAACCAAGGAAAAGGCTAAAGAGGCCAGTAACATCATCTCAAATAGCCGTACATGGAGCAGTGAGAACCCTGAGAGGATCCCTAAACTCCAAGTGGTGACCAGGCGAGCCCCTAACTTAAAGGACACTTTATTCAAGAGAAAGAAGCTTGCCTTAGGTTCAGAGTCAAGAACAACTGACCCATGCACCAAACCTGGTGAGAAGAAGAAAGGCAGACCCTGCCAAACTTGTCACCTTGTTAGTGGCAATTCCATGGTCTCCAATAATGGACACTCAGTCAGAACTCAAGGTGGTAACTGTAAGACACGCAACATTGTGTACGGCGCGACGTGCAAACTTTGTACTGTTAATAACGTATACGTGGGAAAAACAGTCACCAGCCTCAGCCAACGTGTGAATGGTCATCGCAGTAAATATTATGAGATTTTAGAGGCGAGTAGTAAGGGGAATGTTGAGAGCCACAGAGATTTTGATGACGAGAATGTTTTAGGGGCACATCTTTTTTCAGTTCATAATTTGAGGGAGAGATCTGATTTCAATGAAAGTTTCCATTTTGATATTTTGTGTTCTACATCCCCAGATAATATTAGAAAGTCAGAACAGTTTTATATTAACAAATGGAAGACACTTTATCCGTTTGGCCTGAACAATGTGAATTCCGTTTCTGGAAGCTAATTTTTCATGGTGTCCCGAATTTTATTTTTAAATCGTCCATTTTTTGTTTATATATGCAGTCTATCAATTTTTGAATTGCGTCTTTTTGATTTAATGAACTACTGCAGACTCCACATTATTATAGTATATGCCATTAATTTTGTTCCGATTTTAAACTATTCCATTTTGACGAGATGCTAAATTAATTAATTAATTTTTTGAGACTTTACTACATTTTTGATGAGAATTTTTGACATTTTCAAACTAACCATTGATATTCTCAGATTATGTGACTGATTAAATGCTGAAGATAAAAGAAATATATTCATTTTGCTAAGATTATGTTTGCGTTTCATTGCTCAACAGCTGTTCGAAGGATCAAATTTAGGAAAATAATTATTACCTATTTAATTCGCGTTTTTGACACCACTTGGGGGTCCAAATTTTGGGCTCTAAAACTCCTATTTCTTGGCCAATTTTTTATTTCTTCATTTGAAGGCCATTAAAGCATTTGACCCAGTCAAAAAAGTTTCAGTTGTATATTTTTTACGGTTTTTGCGGAAAGTCGTGTTAAAATTGATGCCGTGGTGTCAGTAAAATGGCACGGATAAATAAATATACATATATATCGTCTCGCCTTATACATAGTAAGATAACCTCCCAGTACTATAAAAGCAAAATCTCTAAACGAGTTAGGAAAAAAGTAATGTACCCGTGAGAGAAAATGATGACGGAACCATTGATGTAGTAACAGCAAGCCAATCCATTCTGATCACCTGAAACAAAATATTTAGTAACAGCAAGCCAATCCATTCTGATCACCTGAAACAAAATATTTAGTAACAGCAAGCCAATCCATTCTGATCACCTGAAACAAAATATTTAGTAACAGCAAGCCAAACCATTCTGATCACCTGAAATAAATATTTATGACTATCAAATTTTGAGATATTTTCCTTCAGTATGTTATTGAATGTTTGAGCGAAGAAAATCAATAATTATATAAGCATTGGTTAGTGGTTCAGCATATTTTAAACTTCTGCTATTTTGGTATGAGCTGACTCTTGAAATTGAAACCACGTGACATAGCCTGCAGTAAAATATCCACAAGGTCGGTTTTTGGGCAGCAATCTCTGGCAAGATAAATGGCGCTACAAATTGTGTCAAGTCTAGGGTGGGTTATTACAATAAATTGCGACCCTAATAAGCACCACGAATAATGCTCCCCAGACTATTGCAAAGCAATCTCCACATCTAATGGAATTCTTCAGTCCAGGGTGTCGCTTATTATACAGGTCCGGTTTGAGTAAAGCAGTCTTTTTTAGTTCTGCGGATCTCTTCCGGTTCTTAAACGGGCGTTAAATAGCAATACTGTTAAATTGTTGGCAGTTTTGGTAATCTGTTCGAAGCTTCAACTATTTGAACGCTTCAACTATTTAAACGCTTTTAAAAATTAAGGAGTTTCTAATGGCTTGTTTAACGTCAAAAGTCGTACTGTCGTAGTTCAGAGCTTTTAATTTTGCGTCAGTAAGAAATATAAAGAGTCGAATGTTGGGAGATGTATTAATTTGAACTATTTTGAACTTTAAAAAACCCAATATTATAGCTGACATATCTTGTACACTTTATAATATAACTTGAAGTTGCTCACAGTTATCTTATAATTATATTATATATAACAGCAATCTCAGGAATTGAATTTGGTTAGAGGCTTTATAGTTTATAACTTATAAAAATTCTACTGCTTATAATATAAGCGGTTACTGCGCTCTAAATATTTAAATTATGGATTTATTTAACTTTCGAAGGGATCTGTTTTATAATTTAACCCATATCATTAGTTAACACGCTATTATAGAGCTGTACTCTACTCATGTGGCATCAGGTATTGTTCTGATATTATCTCCATCTTTTAAAGCTACAATACTTTTAAGTTTTAAAATGCTTTTATTTGATAACAGAGTTATCAAAGGTAGTAGTTGAATATAGAGTAGTTAACTTATAGTTAAATTGACATATTGTGGAAGCAAGAGTTATTGAATAATATGATATAAACTAATATAAATAGGGTGGGTTGAGGTATATGATGAGTGGGAATGACGGCAATGTTAGGAGACACTAGCGCAATCAGTGTGCCACTTTGTAACTTAGCCACTTAAATAAAATAATTTAATGTCGCAGACAGTAGTTAAATGGTCCACCTTTTTGATGTCCAAGCAAAGATCGATGATTAGACAATAAACTTGTCAAGTTGAAGTTATAACCCCAATGTTTAACGCTGATTTTATGGATATGGTTCAATAAACCTTTTGTTCAGCTGAGCTCGCTATCTAAATTTTATCTTCGAGTCAAGCAATACGCCTCACTGTCTCAAGCAGCAGCAGTGATACTGATACCATTAACCGTTATAATGTGCCGATATATTAATTAGCTTAATTAATTAAATAATTAGTAAGGTGTACTAACAATGGTCCCAGCCCTCGGCTGAGGTGAGGTATCCATTAGGATTAGTCTGTCTCTTGACACACTGCCAAGCCACTGCCACTCCAATCAGCGCTACTACGACCAAAATCTGCCTGTGGGAACAATTAATACTTAAACTAAGTTAATTATATAAGTTTAAATATTAATATCATTATATTATTTAAAGTAAAGTACATTTATAAAGCTTCTAGAAAATCTTCAAAATGTTTATCATCATATCCCTTGAGCCTAATAATCAACCACCCAATTGTTCAACTTGGTGTCCGTTACCAGACAGTGCCTACTGAGTGCGGTTAATTCAAAACTGCAAATCAATCGGCATTCGGTAATATATTTAAAATTATTGAAGGATTATTTATGATTTTATTAAAGGGCATAAAGTGCAGTGGCTGTCAACTTGTAAAGGATACGGCCCAGACATGATTAATTAAAATAAAATCTTATGAGAAATCAAACATTTTTCCTGATACTGATAGGGAGCATTGCCAAATATATTATTTATTTTAACGTCTTATTCTTATCCCATCATATATCTTGCCATACGTTGTATGACCCGCCGCGCACGAGTGCGCGTCCCCCTGTATCGTCGGATACAGGCGCCACTTAGTGAAACGACGATGGGGGTCACGACGTGATACAAATAATATCTTGTTGGGTAACTCACATTAATCAGAGCATTGTAATGCGTCTATTCAGTATTGTTAATGTTTTATTGTTTAACCAAAGATCTGCTTGCGGAGGGTCCTTTTTAGATTCATTATCCGATTATCAGCATGGTAAATCAAAATTGCACCAATTTTTTATTATAGTTATTGCTAAAAGTTTAAAAAGAATTATTTATGAATTAATATGGAAGTTCGACGGAACAATCTATAATAAACACTTCCCGTTTTCGATTAACTGAAAATACATTTTTTAAACTGATGCCTGCGTTGCTCAATTTTTGATGCTTAGATTAATCGTCGAATAATCAGTATGGTTAATGGCAACAGCTGTAGCTATTACTGAGTTGTAGAGATTAAAATTTATAAATTAGTATCGAAGTTCTTCGAAAGAATTTGACTTAATATGCTCCGTTTTTATTGGTAGAAAATACAATTTGACATTTCGACATTTACTAAGAGTAAAATACTTATACTTAAAAGTTTTAAACTTTATCTGCTAGACTGAACTATGAAGTCCCACCCCACAGACAGTATTTACGACTCGTTTAACGACCTTTGTCGTCAGATCAGGCTTTTATATACGAAAAGAAATATGCTAAAGACCCGTTTAATGTAAATTTATTTATCTATTTGCGATCTTAGTAATATTTTAATGACTACTTCAAACTATGAACCGTACTTCTAAAAGTACCGTTGAAGAATATGGGTTAAAGTTAAGTAAAGACCTCATGCGTTATAATGCTTGCGTCAGTGAAAAAGCTAAAATAACCTAAAGCTAATTTCACTCGACGTCCCGTTATAACGTTACAACTAAATTAACACAAACATTTAGCCCTAATCGACTCGTCTCATGCCCTCAAAAAGTTGAAAATAAAAACCAACCAAGAAAAGACTTACTTGTTCATTTTGACAGTCGTCAACCGAACACACCTCAAAAAGACCAATGAAATCTACACAATAATGTAAATATAGTGTAACGGAGAGTATAGTGTATATCAAGCTAGAGAGCACCTATAACTCTCCATTTTCCTTAGCTTCGCTGTTGCGCCTCACGGGGAAATGTGTTGCTGTTCTTGTATACCGTGAGGTATAGCAGCACGTGCAAAACACGGGGGTTTACCTTCACTTACAATCGGGGTATCTGACTCAAACAGACGTGTTTTAGAGAGTCTGTCTAGTGCTTATCAGCTCTTGTCCCACCCTCATCCCGAAAGGTAAGATTTCTCTGCTTTTTTCGGGGTTTCTAGCTCCATTTCCATTGCTCCAGGGTGTCACGTGCAATGATCCAGGGAGACACGTGAGCGTGCACGTGGGCTCTTTATGTGTGAGGAGCACGAAACGATGGTAGTTTATACAGGTCCCTCCCCCCTCTCCCATCTCACCGCTAGTGTAATAACTCTTGTTTATCGCGTGTACACGGAACGATTGTATAGTTGTGTAGATTTTACAGCAGATTTTCAGACGTAGACTTTCTCCCAACTGGATCCTGCTTTTGAGGGGGTATGATCTCTGTCTTCTTCATATGGTAGGTGTTCTTATTGCATGTTTTTCTAAATTACTTGAGCTAGTAGGCTTTCTAGATCACCCCGAGTATCAAGCTTGACTTTGTAAAGAGGGAGGTTACACATTATTTGTGTAATCACACATAATGTGTCACTCCACTCCTAAAACAAGGGTTATCCAGTCGCCAACTTCAAAAACGAACATATTAGCATATAAATTTCAGTTCATGGTGACGTCATGACAATTTTATAATCAAAATTTTTAAATAAAATTATGAATCAAAAATGCTTCGACCATAAACTCATAAATTTAAATTGGTGTACGTTCTTTTTCTCAATTTTTTTAATAAGCACATTAATCCTTAAAATTACTCTTTAGCTAGATTTTTTTCGAATTAAACGGTAGTGAGTCGAAGCTCTGACTCTGAGATCCTGTCATGTCACCAAGTTTTGATATTTTGTGGCTTAAGTTCTTAAATCGCGTGCTATGAAGTACACTAAATTTAAATTTGATATTGCTCGACAGATTGGTTAAAAAGTCAAAGAGTTAAATGTTTTCTGATCTATCAGTCTACCGATATGATATTTAAATTTAATTTTCAATTCTGAAGGACTGTGATCACTCAACCGCCATGTAAATATTAGTTTACTTGAATCAACAATATTGTTGCCATTCTCATAATTTGTCATGTTTCTCCTAAAAACACAAATTTTTTAATAATAATAGGTTATTATAAATAGGAACACCTCGACAGAAAATAATATTGCATTGGATCCTTCACTGAATATGTCTAGTGCCACCGTCTACTTCTAGCGTGAAGCGTCAACCCGCTTTAAAATTAATTAGGTAACCATGTAGTAACTCCCAAGATGCAAGTTGGGAGTTTAGGACAAGTACCACCATTAGATTTAGAGCCTGGAGGGGGTGCCATTTATTCTTCCTGGGCGACAATTTTATCGAAGTAAAAAAATTTATTAATTGTACTTAGATAGAAGACTGATCAAAATTTTAAATTTTCATCAAATCCAATATTCGAACATTTTTTATATTTCACCTCGGATTTCTTTGTAACATATCATATTTCAGGGGTGCAACGCTTCTTGCGTTTGGTAGCAGCAGCAAAGTCCTGGAACATTATGTAAACAACGGTAAGTGTAGTTATCTTTTTATTGTTAAGTTTGTATTTTTGTAAGCGGAGTGTTTAAATTAAATTTAGTCGTTGTAAATCATATTGATATAACAAGTCGATGTTTAGGCTGATGCTTGAATGTGGCAGATTTTTTAAGCAAAATAACACATAAAATGGTTTTTATTTGTTGCTAAGATTAATTTTTGGTTCAAATAAAACCAAACTCATTAAAGCAGAGGTCTTTGCTTTACGTGTTGAGATTGGCTTGGCAGACTATAAACAGGTCTAGAAGAAAGATGGAGCTGTTTAATAAAGTGACATGTTGAACACGTGAAGCTCTGCTTTAAAGAGTTTATTAAAGAACCAAACGTTTAACTTTGCACCAAATAAAGCTATTCACGTGCAGTTATACCTCGCTGTTTATCCGGCCTTGACGAATACTTATTAACATGTCAAGGAGATATTATTGAATGAGTGTCAATATCAAGACCGGTTACGATCAAAGCAAATAATTTCTTTAAGATGAAACAGTAATATTAATAAGAAAGCATAAAGATTAAAGCTAGATATCCAATTATCCGTCAAAAACTGCAATAAACATCCACACATCCACAGGACGATCGGAGTTTTGCTGTTACTATTTCTACAACGAAACAGTCTCGATGTTCAGCCACAACTACCACGATCACTATAACCCGGTAAGATCAGATATCCTCAGTGCTAATTTAAGGATGATTATGCTGAAGATAGTAGAATTGAAATATGACTATCAGAGGCCTGAAACCTCGAGTTTAGGCTTCAGCTTCTCGTGAAAGCTTCTTCGATCTTGTAGTACGATGTATCATTAACCAACCTCATAGTACAGTAAAACAGAGAATAACTCATCTAATTTCCCAGACGACCGTTTGCCAGTACAATATCGATGTGAAGTACCCTCCAGAGCTTGAAGACAACTGTGATCTTGCTCTCTGCATCAAGAACCTTAACCTGGACGCTGGAGACTCCATCAAGATCAACCACAGAGACATCCAGGTAGGTTGTGGGAGTAATTATTGTGAGTGAACTTATAATTATCCGTTAGATAAGTGCCTAACGAAGGTATAATTAAAGTTAAACAATCATTAAAAACTTTGTTGTATTTTTATGAGTATATGAACGGAGGTCAAGTATTAAAACAGTTCTCGTTTTTTAAAGCTGAGTTCGCAGGATCTCCTTACAATAAAATTGTTTCCAGGTTGAATACCGAGGAGACAAAACACCGAGCTATCCTATTCGAATCTGGGACCACAAGGTAACTATTTTACCACCTCAACAAGGGGGGGGACAATAGTAATTAGTATGTGTATTTATCAAACACTTTATCCAAATAAGAAATATGTTCCCAGTCCCTTGATTCCTTTAATCTGATGACCAGCAAAGAAATCGCTTTCAGGTGAGCTTCTGGTTCGCAAGTGACAGGGTTGACATTAAGGACGAAGCTAGCTGGGCTATCACTTACACCTGCTTGAAGAGGGGTGAGGATCACGATCTGTGCAACATTTGTGATGGTAAGATTCTACAATCGGTTAAATGATTTATCACACTAATTCCAATATGGATCCTCCTCAATTTTCCTGTCGAGTAGTCAAAATTATGTTTAGATACTTTAGGTTCTCGTTTCTTTTTGATTGAAGTTTCTTCTTTGACATAATATTGCGATGAAGTGAAGCTAAAGTCAAGCTGAACCATTTATTTATTTGCCAGATAATTTTCCAATTATTCATGCCGGACATATTTCAGAATTGAACAAAAAAGCAGTTCTGCCAGAAGATGAGACAACCAATTGGTACAGGATCTGGGCTTAAATGAAACTTGTGATCATGCCAAGTTGGCTGATCAGTTGTCATGATGCCAACTGTTGATTGCTAAAACGAACAGTATTATAGAGTACAGCACCTAAATTAAAATCTATTATATTCACAAATTCTAGCCCACAACATATTTTATTGTAACAATAACGAAGTAGAGTAAAATGTTTGATAGAATGTCAGACGTAATAATAATAGAGTCACGTTTATGTAAATTAGATTTATTCGATAAATTTAAGTTCGTATAAATTAGTTTTGTTCAATAAATTTTGTTAGCTATACAGTTTTGATAAATTGATAAACTTTGTTCGGACGGTAATTCTTTAGTTTATTTTCGACTTCACTGATTCCCCATGGAGAGACTCTGTAATTACTAGAGTCCTTGCTTGTTTTACTCTGTCCTCTGTTTTGAGGTTATTGCAGAATTCACTTAAAGACTTAACCTTACTCGAAGCCTTGTGTAGCAGATGTAAAATTTACCATTTTTCCTGAGAACTAACCGGACGTGATCAAAAGACCTTTTTTATGTTTTAACCACGCGAGTGGTAAAAACAAAAAAGGTCCAGCCCATACGAGTAGCAATATGGTAATAATACTTTAAAAGTTACAAAACTAAATCTTGACATCTAAACCATTATTTAGAGTTTTGTTTCTGAAGAATATGATATCTCCTTTTAAACACCACTCACTGCGTGATAACACCAAATAAATAGATGCTATTGCTGACCACTTGGGGGCCCGACAATTTTGCCCACTGAGATATGATTGGTCTGCTTGTTAATTGTCTAGCTAATTACTTGACCAGTTCATCGAAGGATACAGCCTGCACTAGTGCAGTTGCGTTAAAATCATCAAAATTATCGATAATTGTGCAAATACTCTTTTTTCCCGCTGGTCGTGGACAGTCTTAACGTTCGCAATTTCATTTTACTTCTAATGCAGAAGCAATGCAAAGTTAATGATTATGTCAGAAGTAGTGTCAGAAGTTGCAACACCATGGTGTTGCAACTTCCATGACACTACTTTTGACATAATCATTAACTTTTAAACATGCTATTTAAATGGAAGAGATTTCCTCACACTTCCCTGCTTTAGATATGAGTTGTAGTTTTACGTAGTTTTAAGATAGATCTGAACGGCCAACTATATTTGATGAGGTCTGTATACTGATTGCGATCAGATACATGAAAATGAGCCCGGATAGTCAGTCTTTTGCTGTAAAGTTCATCAATATACATCACAAACCTAATATGAAACCAACAAAATTTTAACTGCTGCACTTTTTCATCCAATCATTTTTAGGGATTACATTTCCATCTCTCTTGTCGTAACTATATTCTTCGCTTGCCCCATATTGTTCGTCATAAGGGCGTCATTACAGCGAGAGTGGGTGTGTTAGCTATGAAACAACCACAAATTGACATTTGGCTTTATCCTAGTAAGTTTATTATAGTAGTACTGCTACTATAGTAAGCTTCGTTCGTCTTGAATATAATAGTGTATACCCCTGCAATCTTGGAACAATAAATAATGTGTTAACTTGATCTTATATTGAGCACATTATAATTAATGATCACAGCGTCAATCAATATAAACGTTTAGTCACAGTTTGGGATAACGCATTTAACAAAACCGAACTGCCCCACTATACTTTAAGCTCCCTTTTGCTTTATCAATCAATAATCATTGTCGAGATTTCGACAGCCCACTCTTTCTGTGGCAATACTCATTACCCAGCGATGCTGTATACAATTGCTTGCTGACCACTCTGAACTGGAACGGTACACCTTAGCGCAATTGCTGACGCACACGCCCATAATTAGGACTAGTTTTAAACAGTTGGTCATCTGAACGCGGCGAAACTTCCTCAAGGCTTAACAAGAAGTCTTAAAGTCTTGATCATTAAATATATATGATATAACTATGAGGCGTGAGGAAGAGCTGATAGGTTACCTTCCAGCTGATTATTTTGATATATGTTACGTGAAAGCTTCTGTAAAACATATTCCTGTATCATTTACATGGTTCGGCATCTCCTCCAGACGGTTTACTTCCTTAATAAATTAATTATTGCATTTGTAGGATAGAATTACAGTAAATTGTGTTCTATGACAAATACATTACAAAAGCTGAGTACCTCAAATTTTACTTTTAAATGAAGTGCAATTCACGTAGCTTCTTACAAGTTTCAATCATTTAAATTTCAACCAATTTGTCTAATTTGTCTTGTTTAAATCCGCACTGCCACGTTATCATTATAATTTTATAATTCAAAACTATGCACTTGCAATATAAACCACTTTTGGGAGCCTATTTTGTATTTTAAAGACTTTTTAAGGGTTACATGCTCATGAAGACCTGATTCACAAGTCAAACAGAAGCATATATTTGATAGGTTTAGATTATCTTTTATAGTTTTAGTATACTGAGTAAAAGATTGAGTACCAGGTTTATGCCGTAAAATAACAGCTGGTCTGTGGACAAAATAAAATATTCATGTCATGTTGTTTCATTCATAATGGTGTTAATTATACTGAGTACACATAAATTGCAACACTCCTAATTATTCGTAGACAGGATGAAACCTTTACCACTATACCAGCACCATTTAGGGTTTTAAAATGTTGAATATTTTGAATTTTGGTATGGCTGCGACATAAAAATTGGAGAGTCTGGAAAGCCCTCTCAATCATCTGATATAAATTAAAAAGCAAAAATGGGCCAATATTGTAATGAATGTAACACGTTTGTACGTACTAGCTTTGCATTGAACCTCACCGCCGCCCCAGCTAGGAGATGATGGGTGCCCCGGCAACGTCTGGCAATAGGGCGTCTATTTGGTGAGAAACCGCTCCTATAAATCGCAGAAATAGACTGTGAGGAATATTTCACACTGGTTCGGGGTTTTATTGCAGTCAGATGGACACTGCCCAGATTGATTAATCTGATTCTCAACTTCCATTTCGCAGGTATCTGCAAAAATTACCAGGAATATAGCCATAGGGCTCACGTGATATATTGGCTGAGTAACCTTAAGAGTTAAAGCCCCAATTAGTTAATGACAGCCTCACGCTGGACCGAACTTGATTAAAATTGATTGATCTAGCATAGTACTAGCAATACATGCAGTGATTGATTTCAGTTCCACGTTCACGATATTCATTCGTGGGGTTAGGGGCAATCTTTTATTTTTAATCTAGCTTTGGAGCGAAGCTAATAATAGTTATAGTTATACGCATATTATTGTTGCAGTTTACACAGTTAATTTCTTTGCAATACCCGGCCATGTGACCATTATCATCTGTAAAACTATATAAGCAGAATATTTACCGGTTTCATCAAGTTATGTTATTAAAGTTAGCCCGTTACTTTTACTACTACCTGGCAAAAGTGAAGAATGGTACTGGTAGCTCTTAAACTCAATCCAGTCAAAGTTTAAATCTAGTTCGTTAAACGAGTGACGCGCACAAACAAGCGATATTATCGTTACTCCGACGGCTGTCATGCAGGTAGCGCGTTGTTTTATTATTGGACGCAATGATAGAATGATGTCTGATAGACTTTTGCGTTTTAGTGGCGATTGAGGGAAGTTCTTGAAACATAGATAGATATAAATCTATAAATGTTACGACAGATTATTTGTTTTAGTAACTTTCTGATCAGAAAATATGGTGAGCGCCCTTGGCTTTAGGCTTCAGCTATTCGATGCAGGTGGCTTTTCAAAATCCGCTTTTGTTATTTGGTGCAATGATGCCTGCGACGGATTACTGCGTTTTTAATGCATGATACGCGTCTTATAAATAAGTAAATGCATTAAGCAATGAGCTGCGCTTCGTAGCGCAATGCCGGGTCGGTTGTCAATGTCTGTAATCTCTGTATTTTCAGTGCCATTTTGTCAATGTTGTCAATGTCTGTAAGTGAGCTTAGCTTTTCAGTGAGGCCTATTAAGTGGAAAAATGTCTTTAGACAACTGTATTCTAGTACTTCTGCTTATCTGCTTTTATGCTAAGGGATGATATTTAAATCAAAGTAGAAAGAAGAACTCATTAATATTTGAAGTTATTTCATTTCAGTCATTGAAAATGAGAAAAGACATTTTTTTGAGAAAAGACAATTTTGAAAATGAAAGCGTCGGGATATTATATGTGTGTTTATACGTTAACGCTACACCTTACCCGCCCAGTATCGGCATTAAATGATATCAAGCTATAAATAGAACTTCAATGAACGGGGGGACATGCACTTTAATTACTATACTTCAATAAACGATGATATTAAACGATCAATCACAAAACACGCTATTTTGATGATAAACGGAGTTTTAGTTATCGGGAGCTTGTTAAAGTGATCATGCGTATCAAATATGATTTAACTTCTAGTTTCACGTTGCAGTCACGCCCCACTCTTTTTGGTTTAAGTCGGGAGGAGATTCATAATGTTTAGAATCGAATCTCATTGGCTTCGGCTTGATCACATCGAATGTTAACATTTGAATGTTAACATTAATTAGCGGAAAGCATAGCGGACTCTAAATATATATTTTGTCAAATTTTGTTCGTGACAAATTCAATGTTTTTGTTTCATTGATTGTTCGACTAAGTCTGCAGCAACTACCAAGATATTTATCTCATTCATCTTGAGAATAATATTACGTTGGATAGTATTAGTATTGAGCAATCGCCAACAAATGGCTTTATTGTTACGGGCCCAATACTCCAATCTTCCAATAGCAAGCACCATGTAGCACCAATAGTGACCATACGCTGCTTTTATTTTGTGGCTGGCGCACTATAATTGGTACCACTACCAATATTAGGCGATCAACCATTGAACAAATGAAGTGGAGAAGCCAATGGATCTAATAACTTATAACTCCAATATGCAATAGTGCTATGATATACGATTAACTATTTCTTGGGGCACCTATTTTCGATATCAAATACTTCATGCTACTAACAGTGGTCCAGATTTCTTTTCTTTAACTTTTTCGCCGAATTTTTTTACTAATTTACTAAATTTTTCTTTGAAATCTCGACAAGTTTCATCTTCGCCAACTTTAGCACTGATTAATGATTAACAATAATCACTTAGCCTTGCTGTGAGCGAATACTCATTTTTATACAGCTGTGCAAATTACTGAATAGTTGTACTCTTTTTTTCCTTCGTCACTCTAAATTGTTTCCAGAATGTACAAAATTAAGGAATAAATTTAAAGCTCCTCTTTGTATCGACATTCACATTTTACAAATCGCTATTTATTTAGTATTTTATATGTTTACTAGAAAACCGCCAGTCGAAATCAGCTTTACTCGAGAAAATTTTAAATCAGTATTATTGTTTTATTTCTTTTCATCATCTTTTATAAGCTCCGTACTGTAAAGGTTTGGATTTTTATCTGACGATGACGACAAAGATGTAAGTATTCTCTGATCGATACTTTTTACTGCATCAAAAATATTAATAACGACCAAAATTATATTAGCATATACCAAAGTTATATTAGTTATAATATAGCATGAGCATAAATGTGAGCTAGTCATGGCGCGGACGATAATTATAAATGTTTGATGTTGCTACGCAAAGACGCAGTCTGAGTCAAGTTTTGCTGAAGTGACGCTACTCTTTTAGTTTTAACTTCCGAGATTTATAATAGTTATAAAAAATCTAAAGCCCAAATCAAAATTCTAAACATGCGAAGGGTCACTTTTCAATGTTTTAAGCCGCTGCCGGAGAGATTTTGTGTAGTTTGAAATGTATATTATAAATACCAATCCAATCAAATATCCTCTCCGCACGGGATAAAATAATCCCGCGATTTGAAAATTAATGCAGTGACCAAGACAAAGGCTATTTCATGTTTTTAATCATAAAATCGAACAAAAAATGATGTGTAATAGTCTTTAAATACAAGAGTCACTTTTAAAATAAAGTATAGATAATATACCACTAAAATCACGCCGAACAATCCCATCACTCATGATTTTGAAACTTTAGACATCACCGCAATTATCAATATCAAAAGACAAAACGCTACGAAACTTTGTCTGTAAGTATAGATCTGCGACTTTTAGACAGTGACTGATCGTCAGGAACATGCTGCGAAACATCTTTGATGTGATCTTAACAGCTTCGATATTTAAGAGTATGTGAGACAAGAGAAACGCCCGGCCATCTTAGGACGCGAGGAGAGTTAGGACTCCTTGGTCTATATTAAATTGATTCCTTCTGTAACGTCCTCAATAAATGTGATAGATTTGTAGTTTAATTAGTCTAAAGCTTAACAGCTTTGCTGGTCCGGGTGTCGTACTATCGAGGCTTTTAGCAGTGAACATCTTTGTAGGTTACAGTCGGTACCAGGCATTTGTAGTTTTGGTAATGTCTCAATACTTGTTGGTGAGAGTTGTGTTTTTCTTCGCAGCATATTATATTTTATGCTCCCGATACAAATAATAACATTTTATTAATAAGAGTTGTAAATCATGAAGTAATCAGTTTATTTTACCACTTCCCCATACAGCATACTAAACAACACATGACACAGGGAGACTAAAGTGCAAAGAAACTGCTGCTAATTGCTGCTCACTGCAAATGGTGCGCGCGCGACAGCAGCAGTTAGCAATAGCAGCAGTCAGCAGTAGTTACCACTTACCAGCAGTTAGCAGCAGTTAGCAGCAGTTAGCAGCAGTTAGAAGCAGTTAGCAGCAGTTAGCAGCAGTTAGCAGCAGTGAGCAGCAGTTAGCTGTAGCAGCAGTTAGCAGCAGTTAGCAGCAGTTAGCAGCAGTCAGCAGCAGTCAGCAGCAGTCAACAGCAGTTTTTTTTGCACTTTAGTCTCCCTGTGATGACTATGAGCAACACCACGTCTTGCAGATGATTATGATACCTTATCGGCCGACGACCCCAGTAAATATGGTATACGACAGCTATTTATTTTACAAGTAAACTCTTACTGGGCAGCGCTCAGCCTGTCATTCCGCCGAATTTTTATGAACATTATATATAGTATCGGGTCCCCAGGTAAGTCAACCTTTGATACATGTTTCGTATCCCGAAAAGTGGCATGCAACGTATGTCAAGTCAACCTCACGCGCTTCAATTACAAATTATGGTCGTAACGTGAGGGAAATTATTAATACTCACTTCATTTTAATACTCATATAGTTATAAGTTCATGTGGAACGCGCGGTGTGAGGAGTATCTCTGTATCGTCTTGATTTGTAATTATATTGAAATTTTATCGCTCATTCTTAATCGATTTAAAATGCATCCACTGCATGGAAACGTTTTTTTGCGTTTGAAGACTCTGATGCCAGATTTTAATGTATACTTATAGAGACAGTACATAAGTTAGCCTTCATCTGAGTCACAATAATTTTGATCTTACGGGATCATTTTATACAGTACGGAGAGGATATTTGATTGGATTGATATTTATTATATATTTTAAACTTGACGATATCTCTCCGATTTGGGCTTTAAATGTTTTGTAAACAACTTCGGAATGAGAAAAAATATACTGCAACTTGCATCTGCATCGTCGGTGAGTAAAAATATTGATGATCACTGTATCACATGACCAGAATATCAACTTCAAGGGCTTAACCACCACAAGATCGGAAACGAGTGTATATAATATGATTATTTTATTGGGTTAATATATAATTCATAATCCTCCCGTCGATTATAATGGGTTGGGACAATCAATTTTGTCGTGTTCAGCATCTGAGCCTTACATGGTTTGCTAAACCGTCGCTGTCCCGACAGTATTAAATTTTATCCCAATTATTCGAGAATCGAGATAGTCTGCATCATATTCGAAACTAATTTGATGATTACAATTACATTAAAAGATTAAGAAAGCGAATGGCGAACGGACGTATTACTTCATACTTACTAGTATTTCATAGTTAGTTTGCATAACTATCAGTCCTTTTTTGAGATCAAAATATAAATAATTTGTGTGACACTCGATCAAAAAGGTTCAGGTTAAAGCTGATTTAAAAATTTAAATGTTTGACCAATCACTTATACGGATCAACCAATTTGGTAATTTTAAGGGATCGCTATAGTTGTGGACACAACAAGAAAATTGAGAATAATCTTGTGCGAGGGTAGGGACCCAGATGTCGTTTCTAACCCAAATAAACTTTAAGGAGGCTTCTCATCAGTAGCCGCACCTCCTTACTCGGTTTCTGAACTGGAATTCTATGGGCTTCCAGACGGCCAGACCGAGTATTACCATCCCATCCTTCTAGAGTTCATCACAAGTAGCACCCACCTTGAAGATCTTTGACACCCAGACACACCCCATTGGCGAACAAACTTTGGATATAATCTTACATGCTCCCGAAGGAATCCCTGGTTTATGGTCTTTCTCATCGTCACCAGCACTTTCACTAGGTCACCAGCTCTTTCACTGAAGTCATCAGCCCTTTCACTGAAGTCATCAGATGTGACTCTGATCAACGGTATAGTTGTGGACACAACAAGAAAATTGAGAATAATCTTGTGCGAGGGTAGGGACCCAGATGTCGTTTCTAACCCAAATAAACTTTAAGGAGGCTTCTCATCAGTAGCCGCACCTCCTTACTCGGTTTCTGAACTGGAATTCTATGGGCTTCCAGACGGCCAGACCGAGTATTACCATCCCATCCTTCTAGAGTTCATCACAAGTAGCACCCACCTTGAAGATCTTTGACACCCAGACACACCCCATTGGCGAACAAACTTTGGATATAATCTTACATGCTCCCGAAGGAATCCCTGGTTTATGGTCTTTCTCATCGTCACCAGCACTTTCACTAGGTCACCAGCTCTTTCACTGAAGTCATCAGCCCTTTCACTGAAGTCATCAGATGTGACTCTGATCAACGGTATAGTTGTGGACACAACAAGAAAATTGAGAATAATCTTGTGCGAGGGTAGGGACCCAGATGTCGTTTCTAACCCAAATAAACTTTAAGGAGGCTTCTCATCAGTAGCCGCACCTCCTTACTCGGTTTCTGAACTGGAATTCTATGGGCTTCCAGACGGCCAGACCGAGTATTACCATCCCATCCTTCTAGAGTTCATCACAAGTAGCACCCACCTTGAAGATCTTTGACACCCAGACACACCCCATTGGCGAACAAACTTTGGATATAATCTTACATGCTCCCGAAGGAATCCCTGGTTTATGGTCTTTCTCATCGTCACCAGCACTTTCACTAGGTCACCAGCTCTTTCACTGAAGTCATCAGCCCTTTCACTGAAGTCATCAGATGTGACTCTGATCAACGGTATAGTTGTGGACACAACAAGAAAATTGAGAATAATCTTGTGCGAGGGTAGGGACCCAGATGTCGTTTCTAACCCAAATAAACTTTAAGGAGGCTTCTCATCAGTAGCCGCATCTTCATAGTGATTTGAAGATGTGACATAACCAATTTATAAAGTTCCTGATAGTTGAGCAGTAGTATGGTTGAGATATAATTTGACAGGTGTCTTTATAGCATTAACCTGCAGACTTTAATTTTCTTGGGTTAATCTTAGCTGATAGTCGGAATATATCGCTCATTTAATTTTGTTGATCTCAAAGTATCTTGTTGGCCCAGAGAATTGTTTAAATCATTCACTTCTTGCAAGATATTTTGGTGTCTGACGATCATCAAGATTTTCACGGGACCAATATAGCAATATGATCGGTTGTGGTTTACAATTACTCGTGAAATTAAACTCAGCTTGTGAACGTGATATAAGTTATATTAATCCTTAATTCACATACCTTTTAATTTAATAGACTTTTAAATTTAGTTAAATGTTCATGAGAACTCTGTACGATTAACGCCTGTGCTCAATTCCTAGCCTATTAATAGGTTAAATTTTGTGAAGCAGGGACCGTTTAACTCCTTTAAAACTTCATTTAAAATTGTTTCTAGGCTCATAATCTAAATGAGTCTGGCTTTTTTCACGAGAGCTGTATTCCAATATAATTATAACACCAGAATCCAGATTCACTCCGTTAAATTAAACAAGGCTTTGTGGAAGGTAGCTTTGTAGAAGGTAGCTACAATTATTATTGTATTCTGCAAAGCCTCATGTTTTAATTTCGCTAGGGAGCGGTTTGATGAGTTCTTTCTGCCTGCATTGCTTCTGAATTGACGGTAAATACTTCGCGTTTCAATATTTGTTTAAGTGAGAGTTAATAAGGCCATGAAGTGACGACGACTGTGATCACCTGTCACGCACTATAAAAGTCAAAGAGGATCTTGACTGGGTGACAAATGCCGTCACTGCCGCACTTGCAAAACGTCTGGCGACTCCTACTATTTTGCTCACTCATTTAAATTTGACTTGGGTTTTTACGATTTTGCAGCCGATCGAAACGGTCTTACTCTTAGCTGAATCCCAACCCCAACCTTATGGCTTTACTAATTTACTAACCCTTACCATAACGCTAATGCTAACCACATCTTTAAGCTTAACCCAAGCCAAAAAAAAACCGAATTAGTGTTTTACCGTACAAAAATCGATGACGCTATTTTTGCATCCTCAGGGCCTTTTCAAAAGATTTGAAAATATTTGTGCGAGCGATTTCGAGGCGACATAGTGACAAAAATGTATATCTTTATATATTGAATATTAAATATATATAGGATTCCCTTCTATCATAGGTGGTCACTGGTCAGGAAGGTTAGTAATTAGTTATAAAATGTGTCTGATTACGCCATATTATATTAATAATGAGAACCGTAAAGGTGACCGGTAATAAAAAGAAAATATAGGTGACGCAACTTTGACATGTTATACCGTAGGTAACCCTCGGATATCTGATAGAATGACAACTACAGCAATCATTTCGAGATTTTACTTAATGTGATCGCGATCATTGTCAGCCTCTATTTTTGTGGATGTAGTAGTTCTATGAACTGGTGTATATATTACAATCCTTTTATTTTTCGGTTTACTGATCTTGAAGCCAGTTCTCCTCGCTTGTGGAATCTATTCTTACAGTGTTAACAGACTCTGTGAATCGTTGAGTGGAGCTGGATACGTGATTAAAAATGAAATGGAAATTTATTTAATGATCTGTGATAGCTGTTCACCACACAGAGGTGTGGGCTGTGGGGTCAGCACAACCAGAGATCCTACTCCCGGATCATTTTAAATGAGTCACGTTTATAACTATAAGTTCAACGACCTGGTTATAATTTAATCCGGGAGTATACCATTACCAAGCAACTAGTTTGTGTTCATTAAGTTTGCAATATGTTGACAGCGCTTGACATGTGTTGTTCGTGGACAAATCAACAAGATCTTCGTGGACATGCACGGGTCTTAACGCACCGACTCAAAGAGTCTTTTAATGTACAATTAATGTGATACTCGTGGAATCTAATATCCAATCAGTATCAATTGATGAACCATGGTCGCTCCCATGATATACCAATCTGCACGCACGACAAATTTGGTGCTGGCGGTCACGCAGACATGTCAAAAGCAGCACCAAGTGCTTGCTCGGCTATTTGTGGGATTGATATATTTAATTTCGGGAGCATTTCCTTTCGCATTACTTCATAGTTTAGTCTAACTTAATTCTGAGTTTTTCACATTTTCATACGTAGTTTATGAACGATTAGTCCTATTCAATTTGTCAATTCATACAAGACGTATAACATAAAAACTGATTTTAAGAATTCAGTATGAATCTGACCCCGACTCTAACTCTCTCCCCTCCTTTAGTAGCATGATGCACGCAGAACAACTCTTCCTGGCCTGCCTGATGGGTCTGATGTCCGTGTTCGGAGTGGCTGCCAACATAGCAGCCCTGACTGGTTTGTGCTTGAGTGCTGTTAAGAGAAAACGATTTTCTAAACCTGTACTTCTCTTCCTCATGCTCTCTATTACTGGTAAGATATTTAGTGGAGGAGGTCATCCTGAGTTTTGAAGATTACAATTGTTAACTTGGATTAATTCTCATCAGTGCTAACATTTTGGGTAAGAATTTTGACTGAGAGCTCTGCAATGATAGAACAGTATTCGCTTGATAATTACACATTGGTTGGTTTAACCAGAATGTCCCCCGCAGATATGGTGTTTGCTGGAGCTGTCAGTGCCCCCACCACACTAGCCCTCTTCATCGGGAAGGACGTACTGGGACCTTACTGCAACTTCCACACTGTTCTTGCCAGGTAGTTGTTACATTGCTACTTCGCAACTAATCACCCCAGATACTGCAGCTCAGCAAGTATTTGCCGTTAATTGGCTGTGACAACACTATGGCTTCCCCTGTGTAACCCCCTTATCAGCCCCATTTTATCGGCCCCTAATTTGCCTAGTCTTATATTCCCGAAACCTAGATCAAGTTAAAACCCGCTGTAGTATCGACAGGTTGTACTGATAAGGTACGTGACTTTACAATTTTTTTCAGATGGTTACTCTACTTCCAAGCAGTCCTCCTGGTTACAATAGGTATTGACAGAGCTTACCTCTCGGTCAGACCTCTTCTTTACAGAAAATACGGATCTTTGAAGGATTTCCTGGCTCTTGTAGCTCTAGGTGAGTTAAAGTCGTACACAACAGTAATTCAATGCAATATCAGTGATGTTTTACTTGCGCGCGAATAAACAGCGGTTCTAGCATTCAATTATAAGTTTTTTGAAAATGCCGAATCTAAAAAATTCAAGTTTGAACAATTTCAGGACTGGTTCTAACAGGCTTGATCTCAATACCCAAGCTCTATCTCCAACGGTTCGTGTACAACCAAGGGCTGGGCCAGTGTGTGCTGTACGGGTACCACGACTCTAAGTCCGGCTTCTCCATGATCCTCAACGCAGCGGACAAGATAATAGGGATGGGTGGGATGCTGTGTCTCATAGGATGTAACCTTGTGCTGATCTTCTCTAACCGGGGCAGGTCTCTGAGAGCGGGCTCCAAGTCCTCCAGGAAGCCGGCCCAGAAGCTGACTGTTATTGCCGTGATAGTCATGCTGGTCTTCGTCATCTCCGTTCTACCGTATCTGGTTATAAAGATGTTGTTCAACATTAAGAAGAGCTTGTTCGTGCCACCCTTCCACCCGTGGATGAAGCGGGCTATAGTGAGCTCCTACTTTCTAATGCACATCAGTTCCAGTGTTAACCCAGTACTGTACGTCCTGCAGGGGTTCGCTCCAAAGAAGCTGGTGGATGTGAAGCTGTCCCTGAACATCCTGGAGTCAGGTCAGAAGAGTGTGGCAAGTGCGGGACAGTTGAGGAGATCTACTTTGGGGTTTAAGACCAGCGTGTGTTCCATTACGAACTATCCTGAGGGGGCTGGGTCCAGAGACAGACTGTATATAGTGAGGAAGGAGGGAGTGGGAGAGTCTGTGGAGCGCTCTGCAGAGGTGACCAACTCAATATGTCATATAGAATAAACGTTTCAACATTTTAGTAATGCAAACAATCAGAGTGAAAGTCAGCAGCGTAAAACGTTTGAGTTATCTGGGAACCCCAGGCTGATCGTTCATAAACATAGAAGATATTGCGGAATGACAGGCTGAGCACCGCCCAGTAATATTTGAGTACCTTAGATACACTGCTCAGAGTAACATTGAACATATAAAATATATATATTGCTATTACCAACATTCGAGACTCACTTCATTCTCTTGCTCGGTGAAGACAGGACTTGTTGGAGTTTTCTTAAAATCATTGAAGACCATTATTTGTTATCGGGTCAATTATAAACATGTAACCTAAAATAACAATTACTTTTCAAT
The DNA here is from genome assembly GCF_026151205.1 of Bolinopsis microptera. Lineage (NCBI taxonomy): Eukaryota > Metazoa > Ctenophora > Tentaculata > Lobata > Bolinopsidae > Bolinopsis > Bolinopsis microptera. The sequence continues at coordinate 2,112,922 of NC_087079.1, read as the reverse complement.
CAATTTATACACAGAATAAACTTTTTATTTTTTTCTCTTATACTCCAAAAAATTCTCAATCATAAAATTCATTATTTTTTATCGGTGAGCAGTGAACTGTGAAGCCTGAAGGCTTGATAGCCTTGTCACTTTGTGACATCTTACTATTATTTATAGACTCTGTTGCCATTTTAAGATTTTACTGACACCACGTCCCCACTTCATCAAATTTATATTATTTACATCGAGAGAATGGTAGTCAGTATCTTAATACTTAAATAATCTGACACATTCAGACTCCAGAGCCTGTCAAACTCTGTTTGACAGGCTCTGGAGTCTGAATGTGTCAGATTATTTAAGTATTAAGATACTGAATTCCATTGACTCAAAGCAATGCAATCAAATTTGTTACTTACGTAGATTAAAAGGGATCATCTAATGAGGAAGCAGGAATATCATGTTATATAATGGCTTTTCCTCTGTGTTTTTATCAAAGCTCGCCATGATGACGCTCAATTTTGACAAGGTTTTTGGATCCATATAATATGAAGCTTACGGTACCCATATTTGTTGATAAAATATCACAACGTTCCAATTCCATCAACCAACTAAATCGGTACTTCAAATATTAATGGGTTCTTCAACTTTTTCCTTTCATCTTTATGTAAATAAATATTTTGTAACCAGGAGCGGTGACAAGATATTAACTCCATTTGTAATTGTACATGTTTGGGGGATATGTGACAGAATAATGACTACACTGCGCAGGTGTTGTGAGATACACTGCTATATTTTAGGGTCAAAGTTATAAGGTTATACATCATCACGTCAATATTGAATATATTACCAAATGCAATCAATTCACAAAAAATATTTGACAGCTTGGATTTAATTATGTTGAGATTTCACCTTACAATATGATGTCGCTATAATTGTTGATCAAAATGTGACAATAAGTGTTGTTCTCTGTAGATAAATTGAGTAAAAGGGGGCAACACTTACTCCCAACGAGAAGAATAAGGGTGGTAAACCGTACCTGCTGAGGTCAGAGATTGAATTTCAAAAAGTATCGACGTAGAATTCTTACTCAAGTCACCCAAAACTTTACAATTTTCAGAAAATATCACCCGACCGTGTCATATGACCGGGCACGTGGGCCCACGACAGCCAATCAGCGCAGAGATCAGTTCTGGAGAACCAATGGGCGGAGACTATTGAGTTATGGTAAGCGAGGAGCACGTATAAGCCCGGTATTAGGTTACACTGATAAGCCGGGTTCACAAGACGGAGAGGGTGAGTATTGGCTGGGTACCTTGTGTGAGTGTGCAAGGTGGTGGTGGTGGCAGCGTCCTCTCCAGACCTCCCCAGCCACTATTACAAATCTCATAGCTGCTTTTGTTGAAGTTTGGCTTATTTTTGAAGTCAGACTCCTGCTTTTTGTTGGTATATTCGAGAATATTTTTGCTTCCTGTCAACTTTTTACGTTTTAAAAACGTTTAAAAGCTTTCGAAATTGCCCTTATCGTATCAACATTTGGTAAGCTTTATTAAACCCCAGATTTGAGTTGCAGAGCGAAACCCCAGAAACCCCCATATCCCAGTCCCTCAACACACCCTATCATACAAGTCATCACCCGGTGTCTGATACCTGACCCCGGCCCCTGTCATGTTCGTATAAAGTATATAATAGTATATTCAAACCGTCAATCTGGTGGCACACTACACCCACCAGTACCACTTATATGAGGAATATTCAATACATCCCAATACGCTGTATGTGCCTATATAACCCTCACTTCAACACGCACCAGGTAGCCAATAGCCGAACTGAGCCGTGTTTATAATGTGTTTAACAGGGTACAGCTCCAGTTGAAACAGCAGCTATAGGGGGGTCCCCGAATTTAAATATATCATATCCGAGATGAAACCCTGCATTAGTACAGCACTACACTTATAGCCAGAGCGTCAAGGAGTGTCAATGTTTGCACTGTTCTGATTCTTTCGTCTCTTTATACTCCTCGCTGTATATCTCGTTATATTTTGTAAATCGAGCCTGATCGTGAAATCATGCTCCCGGCCTCATACTTCCAGTACCCGTACTCAATGCATGAGGTGAGTTCAATATTTCCATTCGGTGAAGTTTCCAAGTTCACGCTTTTTTCAATTTTATAGTACAGACTTGCGTCATATCCGTTATGCCTGAAATAATTTCCTTTGACGCACTTTTACATCTTCAAATGATAGTCGTCAACTATTTTTGAGGCGAATGACTTTACGACTCATCCAATAATGTTTTGTAAGACGTCGGTACCTCGCAATCTGCGACACATGATATCGCCTACCAATTATATGAAGATACAAGTACAGTGGATGAACTTGTAAAATGTAGCTATAACCTGAAAGTTGAAACTACACAGCAGCGGCCCCCAGCTACCAGTGGCACACCAGGTATATTAGAGGACCAGCGTTCTGGCCAGTAGCTCCCAATTACATTGATTATCCAGCACGTGACGGATCACGTGACCACGTGCACAAATAAAGACGCGCTGATTGGAGGGTGCACGCTCCACGTCACTCGGAACTAAAATTAAAAGATGTATCCAGTTACAGTGGAACAGATGTTTCTACTGCGGACTACAGTTGCGGGGAGGCAGAGAGATCCTCTATTGTTACTAGCTCTGTTGATTCGGTACGTTGGGCCCCACCGCTGGACTTCACCCCCTAGCCACTTCCTTGATTCTAGGAACACCCTGATTATCACTAATCACCGGATGATTAATTAAATTCTCCGTACAATGATAAGACGCTATTCCGGTTCTCTTTTAATTAATTTCAGACGATGTGATGCTGATAAATCCCATCTTAATTGGCTCTCATTAGTGATTATCATTATTTTTTGAGTTGATTCGGTCCCCTTCGTGGTACAATCTCACCACTACTCCTAATCTAATCTGCTCACCGTACCATATCATCGGCGAAGGAAGAGAGCCGGTCTTTGTGTTATCATAGCATAAAGACTAAAGGAACTGCATGAGGGACCGGGTTCTGGCCCGGGTTCCTGTATCAGATTTACCCTGCACTCGGTCATTAACATCAGCCCTTGAACAAGCGTTAGCCCTAGTCAGACAATGTAAAACTATATTGTCGGCTAATGAACCTCGCTGCTACAAATTTTTGTAGCAACTTTTAAACACATGGAAATGTCGTCAAATGGCGGGTGTGAAGGAATGAAGAGTCGCTGTTGAAAGCGCTGCCTTTTACCGGCACCCCCACAAAGAATCACACCATGTTGGCCTTGCTAATTGATCACTTGAGTATATATCCGAGCGTGTTTTTGGCAGTCAGTTCTGTCACTACTCGTCACACACTCACACAAAACATACAACTACGTCACACCTTCTCCACAGCTCTACAGCTGCAGTCCACCCAGGTATTGAGTGGTATTGATCTGTGTGTCGCCGCCGACGCGATATACCTTTCTACTAGTAGTTACAGGCATTATGGCTTCTCAGATAGCTGGCAACCTGGCAACAGTGAGCCAGTCACCTAGCAACACTGTCTAAACCCGGTGTTAGCCCGGGGCTACCGGGTGATAATAGTCACATGAGAACCCCAACCTCAGCTCTTATTACAGGACTATTATCGGTCACTTGTAGCTGTGTAATTGCTGAGATAAGTTGCCGTACTTCACCACATGATCCGGCAGTGTGACAGCTAGCAGTGTCACATGACCTCGGTCAGGGCGGCAGTACAGAGCTGCAAAGCACAGCTACCCTAGCTGGGAACCGTGATATAAGGTCTCGGTAACTTGATCTGGCCTTTACCACTTACTCTAGTTTCATTATTATACACCAGCTATAGTTGTAGTTTGTACGCTATAAGCTCTCTCGTTGTAGTAGTATTGCTCGTGCACTCACAGTGTTCGCTCACCAGATGGCTCCACATGGGGACCCCTACGTTTCGCAGTTCGGACCCCAGTACCACTGGGCACACCTTGTTTCGTTTGTCAGGGTAAATCTGACCTTTTCAACGGTTCTTCGTCGGTGGTCCGCTCGCTGGTCGGCCCCTATTTGTCTCCTGTTTCAGAAGTGTTCAAACAACACCCTCTACGTGTTGGAGGGTTAAGAGGGTCATGATATTTGGTAATACCCAGAGCTTCCTCTCTCCTTCTGCTATCTTCTGTAGATTTTAGTGTTCTTGACAAGATCAGTCTCTAATCAAGTGATCTGATCCCTTGATCCTACATGTGATCCCGCACAGCTCCAAGCAATATACATACGGTGTTATGATGTTTGTTCTGATGATTGTTTTAATTCATGTAGACATGAGGGAAATGTGATATTTCGGCACCCAATGACATATATTTCGGCACTTCTAATATCTATTTTATCACCCCAAAAGTTCGTGTGATTATATGATTCGTGACATGCACCTGATAATTCACCACTTTCCCTGATTTTTCAGGACTTGATTTCAATGATGATTTATTGTTTCCTTGGATTGATCAATCAATTGATATATTCATATTTATATATCTTTGCTCCAAAATACCTCACAGACCTAGGATGATGTTACAACCGGTCATTGGTGAGGGTTACATGAAATAATTAAACTTAATTAACCTGTGAAGTCACACCCGGGCAGGTTTTGATACAATTCGGGTTAAGATCAACTGTTGAAAGTCGCGACAAACTGATCATATTAAATGTCAAGCCCTCGGCGGGTCTCGGCGCCGTTAAACTTCAGTTTCAACTAATTGAGTTTTAAATATAACCAGCATCGGTAACAGGTCTCAACCTAAGTTCCATTAACTATCTAGTTGACAAGAGCATCAAAATAGGCGCTCTCAAACCGGGTAATTTGGCAGTTGAGTATTAGAAAGCTCGGGTGTAATTCAATATTCACAGCAAAGCCTTCAATATCCCAGAATATCTGCCCAGTTGTTAGGGTTACCGTACGAAGAATGACAAATCCAGGATCATGCAATTGTAGTTCACTTCAAATGGGCTCTTAACTTAACAATTACGTAGCTGTTCGAAAGTAGTTCCGGGTTCAAATTACTAGCCACAGCCCACAACCTGACAATTTTACAAACTGTTGTCTAAATCCCGACTAAACCTAACTAAACCCAATAAATGTACTCCCACATGGTACTTGAACCCTCACCAAACCCCCCTTGCAAAGCTCAAAACTCAAATCTGGTATAAAGCTCGCCCGTAGTGAAGTAGTGAGATTTACAATGTAACTTTGAATACCGGACCTGTTAAACCCTTATTCATATTGTGATTTTAACCGGAATATATGCTTTATGCATTCATATCTCCGATATCCAAGGAAATTCCTGAATTAGGCTGGAAGGTTATTCAGAGTTTCAGTGTAAATGGATCTGCAACACTACCACACTCCACCAACACCCAACACCACCTCTCAAATAACATAACACGTGACCTCGTCCCGACAGAACATGGCGACGAACAGCAGTGCGGTCCCCATGACGTCTCCAGGACAACACACCCGGACCCTATCAGATGAAGAGGAGGGTATCACCCCCACAGAACCTAAACTAGTGGAACTGATGAGCAGGACTGGGTACCCCATCTCCCAGACTAACGGACAGAGGAAGTACGGACCCCCTCCAGATTGGAAGGGGTGCCCTCCTAAGGGAGCTGAGGTTGGTGCGGATTTATGCGTCCACTCTGTTAAGTTGGTGCGGCTTTATGCGTCCACTCTGTTTAGTTGTGCAGCTTTATGCGTCCACTCTGTTTAGTACTAGTAGCGGGGTAGGACTATGTTTAGATGCATCATTATTAAAAGAGCAACCTCTGGTCTGGTTAAAATGTGCACATTACGAACACCTCTCAGGTATTCGTGGGTAAGATCCCCAGGGATGTTTACGAAGATGAGCTAGTTCCTCTCTTCTCCCGACACGGGAGGATCTACGAAATGAGGCTCATGATGGACTTTAATGGGAACAACAGGGGTTATGCGTTCGTCGTCTTCTCAACAAAGAAAGAGGCCCAGAATGCTGTGAGGATGCTGAACAACTATGAGGTATAACTGATGAATGTTTTGGGGATCTCGCACAAGGATTTGTATATTATTTGAGAGTTTTAACACCAGTTGAGGGCTTTAACACGATGGTTTAGAAATAAATGATGGCCTTCGAGTAAATCTTGATTTCAATCATAACCATTTAATATGTAATTTATGAAAAAAGGCATTAATGCGTCACGGCACTTCGACGTTTAATCAGTGCACTTGGTTGTCATACTTGACAGCTGGTACGTCAATATTAGCTTCAAATAATTAACTTTATAGTCTCGCCCATCTCTTTGAGGTCAACTGTTCCATCAAAAGCATTAAGACTGGAGAGCAGCTTAACGAGGTACCACCCCAATTTCCACTGTGCAGACTACAGAAGTGGACTAAATGCCATTTTAGGACATATGAAAAACTTCATCAAGTTTAACTTATACTAATTAGTATAAATTTATCAATATACTTATTAGTACAAACTTATACTTATTAGTACAAATTTATACTTATTAGTATAAACTTATACTTATTAATGAAACATCTTATTTTGTCCTTTTTCGGGAAATTAAATTGTGAATTGTTCAGATTCGCAGAGGAAAGAATATCGGGGTTTGCCCAAGTGTGGACAACTGCAGACTGTTTGTGGGAGGGATTCCTAAGACTGTGGTCCGGGAACAGATCCTTGCTGAGATGCAAAAGGTGAGGAATTAACGGATTATTTATTTAAGTTACTAAGGTTTGAACTGTCTAACAGTAACAGTGTAACCTACTATCCACACTGCGTGATGCCTTGAAAAAATAATTCTTAGAGTTTTTGACGAATCAATATCGTAAAGTTATTGCACTATTTATTCAACCTTTCCCACTTTTCAGATTACTGACGGAGTCCAAAACGTTATAGTCTATCCAAGTGCGAATGACAAGAGCAAAAACCGAGGATTCGCTTTCGTTGAGTACGATTCTCATCGCTCAGCGGCTATGGCCAGAAGAAAGCTTCTTAGACAGGTATAATAATTTCCAAGAATTTCGACCAGGTTTTTATATGCAAAAAATAATTCATTGCTCGCCTGACTTTTACAATTTTCACAACAAATATCTCCGGGCGGAATCACTCCATGTGATGCATCTGGTAGCCAATTAGACAAAACAACTGTTACTTTGCCAGTGCCACTTCCCTGCCACAAAGTGTGTTTCCGCGTAAGATTAGATTTCCACGTAAACCTAGATTTGATTACGATCGAATAAAAGGACCACATTTAAATTGATTAGAAAAGCTTATCTTTTTATTTTCTACAAAAAACCGGCCAATCTTATTATTATTTCCAATCCCAACAAAGAAGGTGGCATTATAATGGAACTTGAAAAAAGATAAGATTTGAACACGATTTCATGACCTCTGAATCACATGATTAACAGAATCTAATTTCAGATTCCCCAACCCTTCACATTGTGGGGACACTCTATTGCAGTGGACTGGGCAGAGCCAGAGCTGGAGGTAGATGACGACATTATGCAACAGGTACTGTTTGTCACATGACTCTGAGTAAATGACGGGAATTCTTGGCCCTTATCCATCCACAGCGAATCGTGTCATCTTAATCAGGAAACAGCCTAGTAGATGACGGAGCTTGATGCTTGGTGTCAACATATTCTGGACACTTCCAGCATGTTTAAATTGACTTCTTGACAGATCTCCTGACTAAACCCCTCTAAGTGCACCCTCTCTCAAGATGACGTTAAAACAGGCAGGCCGCTGTCTAATTAAACGATCTCTCTTACTCGACTTCTCTTACTAAACTTCCTTCTCCAGGTGAAAGTCCTGTACGTGAGAAACCTACACATAGACACCCAAGAAAGCACCATAGCAGAAGTGTTCCAGAAGATTGCCCCTGTGGAGCGAGTCAAGAAGATCAGAGATTACGCGTTTGTGCATTTCACCACGAAGGAGGATGCCAGAAAAGCAAAGCAGGCTATTGATGCCACAAAAATTGATGGGTGCGAAGTTGAGGTAATGACGCGTCACATGATTAGATCAAATTAACACAGTTTTACAATTGACACAATCAGTAATCCTAAATTAACACTGGAACTATTTGCTGTAATTCTGTCAATACTCTTCATTGCTCCTGGCACATGTTGTATGAATCTCTCTGAGTACGTGGCAAGATAAGCACTCATGAGCGCAGTAGCACCTGTAAATTTCATAAAACTTGACAGCAATCAACGCTCCCTAGTTAGCGAGGTTACTACACCAAATTTTTGTGGATTTGTTACATATTATTTCTGAGAGAAACTAGCTCAGGCCGTTGTATCGAGTATGTGGCCAGTGCCAGCTCTCTCGCACAGTACGTGTCACGTGTCACGTGTCACGTGGGTAACGCAGCTTTTGTCCGACAGCACTATTTTCATGTGTTTGAGGGGATATCTCAAATTTGGCACATAGAAATTCGCCCAAACTTGCACAGATTATTTGTTTTACAGCCATATTACTATCTGGAAAGTTTCAAGAAAATTTTAAAATGGGAACCGACTGTAATTATTGTCTGAAAAACCTAATTTCGGATTCGAACAATAGTCGCCCAATCGTCACGTGACACAAATAGTCTCGTCGTCCTCACGCTAAACGGATTGGCGATATTGTGTGGGAATCTAATCCCTCTATCTCTCTCTATGAGACTAGATAAATTGTACAGACCAATAAAAGTGAGAGTGACAACACCTGGTTACGTCTTTACACGGTCTCAGATTGACATGAGTTTATGCAATATTTTATGGGAGTGCCTTGCAGTGTAAAGTGTGTAGGTTGTGAGCCACGGCTAGCAAAAACTAAGGCTTAATCTGAGAGGGAGAGTCTTAATCTGAGAGGGAGAGTCTTAATCTGAGAGGGAGAGTGACGATTTAATGAGGGCCAAGTGGGTAACCCAGCAACCCGCAAACAATTAAATTATCTAATGTTTTTCAGGTGACTCTAGCTAAGCCAGTGGACCGTGAAACATACGCCAGACACACGAGGAACAAACTAATGATGAACCCTACCTCGGCCACAGCCGCTGCAGCTGTAGCCTCAATACCTCAACTCAACCCCTACGCTCAGTATGGGTTGAGTATGAACCTCCCCACAGCTCTAGCCTATCAGCCATTCGTCCTCCCTAATGTAAACCAGCTGCAACCTCAGAACTTCAGCACTGCCTCCCATGTTCAGCAGCAGCAGAGTCCTGGAATGAGGTTATTAGATAACACGTTGGTGATGTTTAGTTTTTAATTTTTAGATATACTGATTTTTAGATCTTCTAGACTACCGAGTCCCCACATCCAGAAAGTTTTGTGAAAAGGTTCTTATGTCCTAAAAAAGGAAACAAAATTTCCTCTTTGGCACCAAATTTGCTCCAAAATCCAGATTATCTGCCGTCTTTCTGATTTTCTGGATGTGGGCCCCTGTCAACTGATAAATAGACTGATTTCTAATTATTCTCTACTTTGTAGACTCCTGAATCAGCATAAGCTCCATTTTTAGCTTATTATACTTATAGTCTGGCATATTTCCGGGAACTCGTTCAAAAGCTGCTGAGCAGTACCCAAGGTTATTGTCCAGTATTTAAACATTCTAGATTTGATACTAGAGTGAAGGATCAGTGATTAACGTAATCACTTATTGATTAGTGATGTCAGATGAGGAGTTTTCTCACGCTATCCCATGACGCACATCATAGCACATAATACCATGATGATGTATATCCAAATAAAGAAGTATCTAATAAACGTAACTAACTTGTTGTCTGTTTCAGAGGACGAGGCAGGCCGCTGAGAGGAGCCGCAGGGAGCAGGGGAGCCAGAGGAGCCTACTCAGGGTCCACCAGCACCAGCAGTCACGGCAGAACACCATTATACGGGGTCCCTGCCTACTGGTACGATCCTAAACGGAAACGAGGCTTAGACGGACCTGTGAGTATAGTGTGGTGCATGTTTGTTGCCTAGATACAGTGTTACATGTGTGTATCACACCATAATAATCACACCTTATCACACCTTGTCTCTCTCAGGAGCGGATGTTTGATCTAATCCCCGGGATGGAACTCACACCTGCGGCCCCCGCTTACACCCTCAAACCCCCAGAGAGTGCAAAGTCCCCAATCCAGGTGAGCCACCCTGCGCTAAGTGAACATTTACTGATTGTCATTGAAACAGCCTGTACAGTGTATGTGAGCATATGCAGTTATAATATGAGCATGATATGCACATATTACGATACCTATTTGCTGAGATTAGTGTGGCATTAGTGTCACACTGTCCAAGAGCCCCCATTTTAAGCAGCACTCCCCCTCATTATAGGTTTTGCAAGACGTGGCCTCCAAAAACAACTGGGGCACTCCTAAATATGAGCTGTTTAGTGTAAAGGTGCAGGACTGGCCCAGTTTGTTGTACCTTTACAAGGTAATTCTACTCGGTATATCAGTGTGAACCCCGTGATTGGTGGATGGGCATGTGTTGTACTGCTTATTATCAGAACCAATTCGTAATTCAATGTTTTTGCCTCAATAATTTATCATTTTATAGTCAACTGCACTGGCTCAAATTTTTGGATTGTGTCATGATTTTACTCCAAACATCAGAAATTTGGAGAGATTTGAGTTTGTTGAGATTGTTATGTGGATGTTAGTAACATTGTTTTTAATGCTGAGTGTCTTATAGGCCCTACCAAGGGTGCAAGCTATGTTATTTTGATTAACCCCACCACCCCTACATGTTCTAGTTTTATCTTCAAATATTAATTATGATTTGCATTGAATTTTACGCTATATACTAGTCCTTCCACCATATGCGAATTCGCCCTCAAATCCCACTAGTGATTTAACCAACGTGGCTTAATTTAACCGGTCATTGAACTTCTTATCACTAAAACCCATCCACAATGGAGAGCCGGAGAAACCCTTCCTTAATTTTGACTTTCGTCTTCCACTAACTTGCCCTGCCAGCCTTATAGATTACAGAAACCATCAGATCGCACGTATAATGAAATAAAGCTACAGACCGAGCTGATATTTTTTCCATTATGAAACCCGACCCCAGAGTTAGAACGGGGAGGCACTAGAAATATAGTCTCCTGACGCTAACAGTGGATCGAGGAGGTAATTGTAGCCCCGGGACTGGTTAGTGGGCGTAACGTGATGAGCACGTGGGGCTGATAAGGGTGTTCCAGTGGCAGGGAGGATGATACCTGACCACCTGGTATGATCGGCTCTAAATCTCCTCTTGAGCAGATGAGAACATTGTAGCAGTGAGCCCGGCTGATCAAGTCGTAGGAAGGCTACAGTTTTACTGGGTAACTATCTACAGTCTCCAGCTGGAGTGTACAAGTGTACAGGATGTTGTAGGAAAATGTTGGCTACTCTTTCACCCGTAAATCTACAGTTCATTTGTTAACAGACACGACACTGCAAGGCATCCACCCTAACTCTGATTATACTGTTAACACTTATTATGCCCAGTAAAATGGTATCAATAATGAACCCCTGAATTCTTTCGTTCATTTGGTATTTCCCTGATGTCGAATATCTTCGGACAATTACCAAACCTCAACCTGTCTTCCTCCCAATTAACTAACTATATAGCCTGAGTCCTGACAATAACAAATATCTCCCTCGAAGCTGGCCATCTCTTAAAACCACACAAATATAACGACTAAATGTGCTGTCAAACACCAAATTAGTCTGCAAAAACTAATCCCCTTCCCTCTCCCCAGGTTTCATTTGCAAACCTACCCGGATACCAGTCCGTCCCCAACAAGATATGCAAGACCCCAGAAGAAGCTGAGACTTACGCAGCTGAGTACACCCTCCAACAGATGAACTGTAGTCTAGATGGTAAGTCTCATTAGTGATTAACTAGAGACATTATAATTAGTTATTGTAATGTCTCCTCCATGATTCACGACGATCCTTCATCCCTTTATACTTTTATAGCACTTTATTATAGGGATTTATAAGATTTGAGCGAGCGCATACACTGCAGAATGTATCTCAAGTTCCTGCAGCACTTCGTATAATTGTGCACGCTGCTGAAGGAGACTGCATTTTGCCTTTACACCTCACAGTTGGTGAAATGTTTAAAAACTGGGTAGAGAATCCCAGTTTTATCACATGGTACCGCCGCTGTCAAGGGCGGTTCGACTTTCCCGGTTCCTCCGGTGTATTTTTAAGGATTCAATACATTCATACTTTCTTATTATCAGTAATATAACTAGTAATGCCCGCATTATCTTACATCAGCTCGCATTTTCAAATACATCCTTAACACATATCAGGATCGTTTGGGTGAAATATTGAATCGCGGATTCTGTACCAATTAATGAACATTGGGAATAATTGTTGGTCGGAATTGGGTTGTTATATTGAATTATATCGTAAGCGTGCATGCAACTCCGGAATCTGTGTGGTCACGTCCTATTAGTTTGGACCGAGATCAGCTACCATATATATGTCTTCATTGGTCGTCTGCAGTCGATAAAAAGTTGGTTGCAAAGTTTAAGTATGATCAAACACTACCATATATATGGTCAATAGAAGTCATATACTCTCCTTTCCACTATTATTATTACTTAAAAAGTAAAGCTAAACTTAGCCAGAGAAAACATAGATAATATCGACCATATATGGTATTATTCAATCCAAATTTTCAACCAACCTTTCAATCGACTGACGAAGAGTGAAGTAATAAATATATTATCCGGAGTGCGATGTTTCTCTAGTAATATAAAAAACCCATATTTAATAACCCATTTATTTATTTTTCGCAGCCACCACAGAGTGCGATGTTTCTCTAGTAATATAAAAACCCATATCTAAAAAACCCACTTATTTATTTTTTGCAGACACCACAGAAATTGAAAACAGACTCCACAAATTTGGTTTCAATGACATGTGCCCCGTAGGTATACTATGACTAATACAATTTATAGAGTCTAAATTTTAGACCAGCTAATAAAGAGTTATGATCGTTCACTTAATCAAGACTTTGAGAATTCATACATTGATGTTTTAATTTGGCTAAACGTCTAACTAAAAGATTATCACCATACTATTAGCTTATTGATTGGTTTTAAATTTCCAATAAGTTTAGAGATTATGATTGGCTGTAATTATTCTTGGCTGAGCTAGAAGTAGATGTTGAATCAAAATTCTTTAATACTCGTATAAATCTTAATAATACCCAAAATGTTGACGGAGACTGATTTATTTTTTGTTTGGCAAAACGCTAACAATAATTTCCTGTGCTAGTTGTTGTTGTGAGTGGCGCGAGATTCCAGCCATTTAATTGCTTTTTATTTGCGGGGAATGTTCCAGATTTCAGATTATAGCATCCACAGAAGTGTTCAGAATTCATTGATCCATATTTTAAACGTAAAGAAATCATTTCGATATAATATTATAATGGTGAAATTTGCAATGATTTCAAAGGTTCATGATTGTGAAGGAGTTGGAAAAATAAATCAATACATTTTAAGAAAAGTGTCAAACGATTCCACATCATTCCCATTGTCGAAAATAACTTAAGTACATTCAGTACACTGTTGGTCCATAAATGGGCATCTTCGAAGTCTTTGTCCCCTATAAGTCTAAGCTGCTACCGAACCCCCTAAGTTTCCACTCCTTGAAATGAACTCGATACCTGTAAACCTAGTGTAACTCACTAAACTGTTACCGCTATGTTTTCCTGAGCCTGTATTCCTTCTAACTTTAAACCTGAACCCATACAAGCTTCCATTCACCTACTTCCAGAATTTCTTAGCGTGTAGCCCCCTTAAGTAACCTTCTTCTAAGTAACCACTCCTGCAATGACAAGCTTCCTAGTTTCCATAATTTTACTTCTGCTCCCTTTTTGGCCTATTAAGGTATCTTAAATCGCCTATCTTGATAGCCTCAAGCCTGCATAATTGTTGTACAGTCATTTTGGTAGTCGCAGTTCCACATCCAATTTGTAAGTGGAACTGGGCAACTACTTAATTTCTGTACAACTTAATCTGTTTCTGAGCATTCTCTAAGATTCTATTATATTTGTGCATGTATGCAGATCTTTAGCTGGCTGCCAATTTCTTATCCGCATAATTCCATAATCTTTATACGTTTCTTCTTGATGCTTCCATGTGTCCTCTTTTATAAACTGTCTCATTGACTCTTTAAGTCTATTGACTTTTAAAAATATGCCTTCATCGTCTCTTTGTCAAACATCTGGTCAAATTTGCTTTATCTCAGGTTGTAAAATAAAACCGCTGATCCAACGAAAAATTGTTCACACTATCCGTAATGAAATTATCCCACATGACACCTTTTCTTTCTCCCCAATGGTTGTTGTGATTCTTACCTTTGGTTTGATTTGTAGATTAGAAAATTAGATTTGCCCGCTCCCACTTGATAAGCTCTTATCATGGGGGGCAGCTGTGAGATTACTACAACATGTTATTCGTCACAACACTCAGTGCAAGTAACACGTTGTTAATTTGACGTGTATTATTTCAGGCTCGCTGCTAATGGCCGCCCCTACCCAGCAACAAGCTGCTTCCGCAGCAGCTGCCCAGGCTGGCATGGTACAGATGTTTGCTTACCCTGACCTCAACCAGGCAGCCCTCTTCCAGCAAACAGCTCTAGATCCCGTAGCTTATGCTGCTGCAGCCTCGGCAGCCTCTGCTTACGGGCTACAGCCACACCAGCTGCAGCAGTTTTAAAAGGGCTGAAGTTGCCGGCAACGGTCTAGCTTCCAGGAGAATGGTGAGAAGATCGTTTTGGTAATTAAGCCGGCACGAAGGGTAGAGTAAGTGTTGGGGACAACACTTTGTCAGACATAATACTGTATTATTAAACATATTCAGTGCAGCTGCGGGTAAACTAAAGCCTTTATCTTTTATCGGTTTTAAACTGCAGTATATTGTTACGTTCTAAGGCATATAGGTTTCATCATTTTTGATACGATTAATAATGATGTGTGTAAATACTAAATAGCTATAAAGTTTGGTTGTTGCGTGCACATGTTACGTGCACATGCACGTGCACGCGGTGAAAATATAGGTCTATGTTGTTGTGAATTGTGAATTTATGGGAAGTTCAATGTGTTAACTGTTGCTGTTAATATGTGTAGTTGGGATGTCAACAAGAGCTCCCCGCCGAAACTTTGTAAGTTTTTGTGTATAGTGCAACGTCAGATCCAATGATACAAGAGTGTGTTACCACAGTAACAGGGCTGTTGCCAGGGATTTCAAGTGTGTTGTTTGGTAATCCCGGTACCTGTGCTACAGTTACCTGATCTATTGATTCAAGCTGATTTCACATTGATTGTATCACCGATTCCTTGCCGTCTTGCAACAGGAAGTAGGAACACCAACCACTAAAAATAGCTTCATCACTATTCGAACTCTAGATTAAACCTCTCCATTTTATGCCATGACATTCGCATTCTTTTTATTTATGGCCAACAACCTTTCGTATGATAAAATTTCTGTTTTGCATACGTCAGAGCTACAATTCAGTAAAAGATTGAGCACTATTTCCACCAGAACGCATCACTTACCCCATGTTCCATACTGATAGTTGTCTCTGTTGATGTGCAAGGAAGAGGTGAACCGTAACATTGTAAAAAGCGCTGGCGCATAAAATTAACACAATTACCAAGCGATTATTAGTGCAATTAAATCATATCTTGATTTGTGAGGTTTTAACCGTTTGAGAGAAGTCTCCACATTTTTGTTTGTGTTTATTCCATCCAACTATCTGGAGTTGACATTTTATTGTTGAGAGGTCTAAATTTTTAGATGTTGTAGACCATTAAGTTTAGTTAATAATGCAGCGGATTATTTGGTATTTTCCTCTTCTTTCCAGGGGTTATGATATATGTATTGGCCGGACGGCTATGCAGTGAAAACAACATTTCAGAAAAAAAAGTAATAAATCTTATGGTTTCTCCAATTAATGTAAATACCAAGTGTTCGTGAAGTTTTTGGAATTTTTCAGAAGACATCTGCATAGCCGTCTTGATTTCTGACTGTTGTTAAGTCCCTTCAGTATAAACATAGCATTACCTGCTATTTTACACCGGGGACAGTTCAACTGCGTATTAAAGTGTGTGGATTTTCTATAACAGCTATACTTATTGCAGAGGATTAACTAATTAATTAATTAACTAATTAATTAATTACCACCTTGACCAATGACCATGAGTACAGTACTTGGATAACGATGAGTATATTCGATTCTCTGCAATAAAATATTTATGAATATTTCTTAGTTTAAGTAAAAAGTGCGCAAAGTTATTTCATCATAGATACACGATAGATGACGCTGTATTGAACGTGATATTTGAAAGATTTTGTAAGTATTTATTTAAAAGAGTACTAGGATGGTCAAATCAGGCAACGATAACTTATAATAAAAATCAACAATCAGCTAACTAACTTAGAGAATCAACCTTATTTATCCAAATTTTCAGGAATTAAACTGATTTACTCTGCTTTCTTTGTGGGATTGATGCTTCCTCGACCTAAACCCAAAAATGACCTTAGTCTATTTGCTATACAGAACTAGGACCATACAATGATAGATAGTAAACAATATTCCTCTAAATCTAATAAACCGCGAGCTTTAGTTTATTTTGATTCACAACCCACCTTACCAAGGCCTCTTCAGATTTCCCAAGCGTCATCCCCAAAGGGGTAGAGTTTTAATTTGATGATGTGACAGAACTTAGAGAATATAATATAGACTGGAAACCCGTCGAGCTTTCTAGATATTTTGTGTCGTTATATGCCGAACGTGGTTTCTCGAATATTAATTGCTTTCATTTGCCGTATATTGAATTCATTATAGAAAATCTTTTTGCATTGTACTTTGTTTTTTCATTAAAATTAAAACGAAGAAAAAACTGTTGTTTTACTGCGTACACATGGTTAAAAATGAAATGAAATTGAAATACATTAATTTTATCTACGATAGTTTCATAGCAAATTAGTATTAATTATTATAATTTTAATTATCTTGAAATTCTCAAATTTACAGTGTAAGTAAATTTTACTACTCAATCTGAGAATCTGTAAGCAAGAAAATAAAGGCAATTTCCAAATCATGGCATCATGCCAATTTCTCTTCTGTAAGTGTAAGCCCTCAAGCTATCTCCTTGCCATCGCATAAGGAAGAGAAATGTTTCTTGAGAAATAAATTTTCTTAAAATGGTCAAAAAACCAAAAGTTTCTCAAATCTGTCTCAACCTAATGTAAGCTTAAAAGTTGGACTATTCAACAGCGTAGTATGCAACGTTGCATTACAGTTTACACGATTGTTTAGGTTAACATATCCACTGCAAAAATCTGATAAAACGAAAATCGGCCAATTTTGCAGAAAAGTGTGGTCAATAGTTCAATAGTGCCATTCCGCATTCACTGCAGTTATATGTTGCCTGTGCAGTGCAGTTGTTCAGCTCAATCATAGAAGGAAAAAATTAAGTTTTTCCAACCCCACTAATACGCAACTAATTTGACGAATCTCTCCAGTCTCTATGATCAATAGTTGCGAGACGCAACTGCACCTTAAAGGTTGAAGCGCGGAGACAGGTTGACGGTAAGGTCGTAGAGATATGAGACTATAAAGTTAACCTTGTAAATGTAAGCACATTAATAGTGCACTTACTTACTCTCAGGGTCCTATCTGGACACAAAATATTTTTCTATGTTGGTTTTCAGCCAAGGCGCCTAATTGTTAGCTTTAAGGTTCAGAAAGATTTGAACAAATTGGGCTTCTGGAACTACTCTATTAAACAAATCTTTAAAGACGTCCAAGTACTGTTATTGACTCCAAGATACACTTACTTAGTTATAGTCATCGTTTTAAAAACATTGCACACCGCATAGAATTTCATCAAAAATGTACACAATACGCATAGACGCATGTAACAACATTGCCGAGATAGTTAGAGTTGTTGCATTATTGTTGGTGTAACTGAACGTAACTGTTAAGAATGAAAAACGCCAGGAAAAAACGGCGGTCACGTCCGAATTTACATAATAACCCACATAAGATTTTTTAAATTCGCTATCCCGTGTTTTTTCAACGACTAACATTTGTCTGATAAAATTATTTTTCTCCATCCTGATTATACTAGCTTCGTAGCGACTTAGCGAGATCCTTGTGATGCTTTTTCATTAATCTCTGACGACTCTGCTAATGTTATTTATCTATTGCACGTGCAGTAAAATCTGCAAGTGCAGTACAATCTGCACGTGCGGATTGTACTGTACGTGCAGCTCTTATCCCCCACGTGCAGCTCACATCACGCTGCACCACCTCATAGTGGCGGGCACCTCATCGTCCTGACACCCCACACAGGGCCAACACGTCTGGGGGTCCACCTCAAAGTCGTGATGAGACTTCACTGTGGTCGTCAGGATATCCTTATCACTCCCTGTGGCTCCTTGATCACAGTCTGCGTAGGGTAAGTCCACGTCTTCGTCGTCATCTACTGCCGCGTAAAAGTCGGGGTTACCGTTGGGGATGGTTCCCACGCTGGGGGAATCTGGGTCGGGGGTATCTCCAAGGTCCATTATAAGCGCCTGGATCCTAGTGTTGTGTGTCCGATCATAAACCTGAGGGTGGTGGGAGTTGAGAGCATTGTATGATAAACCTGCGATATTGTGAGCAGTCCGGAAAGTCCGGATAATCAGGATAGTCTTTTTTTTATTGAAATCTTTCAATTATTATCATCAGAATTTATTACAATATCAATGTTGTATAGAATTTCTAAAAATGGACTAGAGAAACCAAAAAATGCCTTGACAAGTGCACAGCGATGATAACAATCAGGGGACACCAATACACCCAAATAACCAAACAAAAGGCCTCGAGAGACCTGATGAAAAGTCGAGCAATTACATTGGGCCCCAAGTGCAGAAGGAGAAAAATGGGCAAATAATATGAGCTGTGAACTTAGGAGGCATTTCTAGGTTTTTAAGAATAGTTGCCACAACCCAAAAAT
This sequence comes from Bolinopsis microptera, assembly GCF_026151205.1. Lineage (NCBI taxonomy): Eukaryota > Metazoa > Ctenophora > Tentaculata > Lobata > Bolinopsidae > Bolinopsis > Bolinopsis microptera. Next base: position 2,093,900 of record NC_087079.1, on the reverse strand, counting down.
TCTCAATTACAATTGGCTGATTTGTAATATTTCCAATGGAATGAAGTTGTAACGATAAAATTTAAATAATTGAATATAAAAGACTAAATCAAAATTGTATCCGAATAAAGCAAAAATGCGTGATGAGTACCTCAAAAATAAAAATAAAAACAAAAATAATAGAGAAATACACTACCCGTAGTCAGGAGAAAAAGAATTGTCAGGATCTGAACTAGGGTCAATATCTACAGATGCAGTACAAACATGTTCCTTCCAGATGTGTTTAATAAGTTCTGTTTTAAACACACCTGGTCTGATAATCTCTCGAAGGGAAAGAGGAAGTCGGTTCCAAGTGAGATGAGCTCGATAAAAGTAAGATTTAGATATAGCTGAGCCAGGTGGAATTGAAGATATTACTGATAAGTGATCAAGATGTGAGCTTCTCAGTCGGCATGACCTGGAGAAGAAAGTAAGGTACTGACTTACTGAGGCAGAGTGGTGCATGGGTGGTATTGATGCACTAGGGAATGAAAGAACTTGAGATCATGGTAATCAAACCTGTACTTTAGGGGCAGAATATTTAACTGTTTACAATGGGCATTATAGATTTCCTCTACACTATAGCTTACACCGTAATCATTACGAATCCATTTGAGGGCCCTTTTCTGCAATCCTTCAAGCCTATTGATAGTGCTACTGGACGCTGGTCGCCAAATGATGGGACAGTGTTCGAATATTGAGCGTACAAGAGTAAGATACAAGACTCTTCTCTTGTTCAGATCATTAAAAAAATGACAATTTCTCTTAAGCATGCCAAATTTTTGGTTAGCTTTACCATATAGAGCATCGGCCTGGCTATTAAAATTAAAATTAGACGTCATGATTATGCCTAAATCTTTTTCAGAATCTGTATAATCAAGAAGAGTTTGGCCCATAGAGTAAGTGTAACGTGTAAATGGTAAAATGCCATCTAAGGGAGACCACCTCTTAAGTATAGCTAAAACCTTACATTTATCAGGATGAAACTTCATCTTATTAGTTCTTGCCCATGTCATGAGATAATTAATATCGCTTTGAAGTATATGGTGGTCTTCCTCTTGGGATATCTCCCTCCACATTTTAGTATCATCAGCGTATAAAAGGATATTAGTGCCCTGAGAAAGTCCAGAATATATATCATTTATGAAAAGAACAACAGTCATTCAAATTATTTTAATTTCTATGGTCATTAACGTTATTACAATGACTACAGTTACTGAAGAAACCATGATGATTTGCAATTCACTGGGATTTAAAAAAGTAACACAGAATTAAATACTAATAGCAATTTTATCAAAAAACCCACAACCACAAGCTTTTAAAAATAGACTGGAACAACTGTAAGTTTGAAGAAATCTATAAAAAAACCGAAGGATTGGATCTGCATAAAAAATCATGATAGTGCGAAATAGAAACGATCCTTGTTGCTACTGTATTACTTATCTAAAATCATCTACGTGCGAAATAGAAACGATCCTTGTTGCTACTGTCTTACTGTTTACTGAGTATAGTACTGTGTTAAATAATATGTACATGAATGAGTAGTACAGGATCACACAGAGAACGTTTAAGAGTGCAACCCTCATTAAATTTAAAGGTTACACCAGCAATTTAAAGGTTACGCCAGTAACACCAGTAATTTAAAGGTTACACCAGTAATTTAAAGGTTACACCAGTAATTTAAAGGTTACACCAGTAACACCAGTAATTTAAAGGTTACACCAGTAACAAACACAAACCGCAAACAATAGTTACATAGAGTAGTGAGGTTACCAGTGTTTGATAAACACGAGACTTATACAGGATTAGAGAGGAATGTTGTGAAAATAAAGGAGTGTTATTAATTGGATGAGAGAAATACTGAGTACAATCAGAGACATGGAATACAAAACAACCTCACATAGCATCAGTCCAAACCCTGAATAGTATGTAGGTTGCGTCTCATTTCTCAAATGAAAAGTATGAATGGCGTAAACGTTCATTCACTGATCATTTTCCATTCAAGTTAAAACAATTCAAAATAAAACTATCAAACAAACTCAGTATCTATACATGCAGAATGTAAATGTTTTTTGTAAGTGTTTTCTCAATGAAAACAATGAATGGCGTAAACGTTCATTTACTGATCATTTTCCATTCAAGTTGAAACAATTCAAGATAAAACCATCAAACAAACTCACTATCTATACATAAGTACATAGGTCAGGTACCTATGTATAGGTACCTAAGGTCACATAGGTAGGTCATGAGTAAGCAATACATAGCCATGTTCAATCCGAAATAATCACGTACAATTCTACAAATTTTGTGGAGACAGTGGACATAATGATCTAAATTTAATCATGCTGGATAAATTGGCCGGAACCATCTGGGAACACCAGCCAATTAACGTAACAAAGTGTAGCAGCATCCTAGCAGAAATACAACTGCATGTACTCAGTGTCTACACTGGCTGTCTGGCTAATAATCTACCGTTTATCTGATGAGTTGGAGACAATGCTGACCACGCTAGTTTCCTCTACCAGTTTGTTAAAAGAGAGAAAACAAGAAGTATAATTAGTGAGTAGTTGTGGAATATAGATATACAGGAAGTATAATTATGCATGATCGTAATCGCTGGTGGATGGATATGAACTACATGTATGAGTTCATTATAATGGTATTTCAGAGATACTTGAAGGTACATCTGGTATTTGAGGAGTGGTACGGACCAACATCAAGATTAAAATAGATCCACAGTCCAGACCCACTGGCTTATGACAGGCGATCACTGAGAGCTACAATTTAAGAAAATGCAAACGAGTACTCGTGTCAAATTTGAAAAGCACATTGCAAAACAGCTGCAAAATCCACACTAAACGATTGAGCGGCAATCTTGTGCACATTCCATCTGATCGTGCAGTATTTAGGTACATTGTTTAATGATGAGTTAATGAGACAGAGATCTTTAGGCTAGGATCTATCAAACAGCAACTATATAACTATATAACACATTATATAACACACTATATAACACACTATAATACGGTATCTCACTGCATAACACACTATATTCTTATAGTTATAACAAATAATTCCAGTGTGAATACAGAAGCTCCATAACAATAGTACCAGTGCTAGCAAAACAACTCTTCGTATCGTTTAACTGTAGCTTTTACAGCGTCAGTAGATTTTGTTAGATATATTTGAGTATTTGGACCAGAGCCAGATCGTTAAGCACAATTTGTAAGTTAACAACATACACTATGTGGTTCATCAACTCATGTCTCTTTATATCGAGTTAGAAAGTAAAGTAGCAATATTATATGATAGAGTAATTGGTATATTGAACTGAAGCCCAACCCCGAGTTCAACGAAAAATAATTGTCTATAAAGGCCGAGTATATTTTCAACAAATCAGGTGTATGAAAAGAGAGGGCTTGCTAGTGGTTAGAATTGTAAAAACGGTAGAAGAAAACAGAGCGAACGAGCATTAGTGGCAGAAAGATAATCGAACTATTATTATTATGACTGAAAGCAGGATAATCAAATTACTATTAATTATTATAGTATTATCAAAATAGAAGCTAAAGATAAGCGACTAAAGATGATCTTAAAAATAAGCGCAGTAAGCACCACAGCAGCTATACAAGGCATAGCTATAATGTTGATTGTAACCGCTCCAGAACGAACAATTAAAGCTATATACTTATATACACCACACAGTATGGACTCTCTACACACGACACTACTGCTAGAGGACTTATTGTACAATATAAGGTACACGGAGAGAGTGGAGCTCTCTGTTATAAGATGTGTATTAATAACGGCAGCATATGGTGGCGCTCTCCTGCTCCTTCATAAAAAGTATGGTACTCAGCTCCTTCAACAAATAAAGGTACAGTACTCTGCTCCTTCATCAAATAAAGGTACAGTACTCTGCTCCTTCATCAAATAAAGGTACAGTACTCTGCTCCTTCATAAAATAAAGGTACAGTACTCTGCTCCTTCATCAAATAAAGGTACAGTACCCTGCTCCTTCATCAAATAAAGGTACAGTACTCTGCTCCTTCATCAAATAAAGGTACAGTACTTTGCTGCTTCATCAAATAAAGGTACAGTACTCTGCTCCTTCATCAAATAAAGGTACAGTACTCTGCTGCTTCATCAAATAAAGGTACAGTACTCTGCTCCTTCATCAAATAAAGGTACAGTACTCTGCTCCTTCGTCAAATAAAGGTACAGTTCTCTGCTCCTTCATCAAATAAAGGTACAGTACTCTGCTCCTTCATAAAAGGTATGGTACTCTGCTCCTTCATCAAATAAAGGTACAGTACTCTGCTCCTTCATCAAATAAAGGTACAGTACTCTGCTCCTTCATCAAATAAAGGTACAGTACTCTGCTCCTTCATCAAATAAAGGTACAGTACTCTGCTCCTTCATCAAATAAAGGTACAGTACTCTGCTCTTTCATCAAATAAAGGTACAGTACTCTGCTCCTTCATCAAATAAAGGTACAGTACTCTGCTCCTTCATCAAATAAAGGTACAGTACTCTGATCCTTCATCAAATAAAGGTACAGTACTCTGCTCCTTCATCAAATAAAGGTACAGTACTCTGCTCCTTCATCAAATAAAGGTATGGTACTCTGCTCCTTCATCAAATAAAGGTACAGTACTCTGCTCCTTCATCAAATAAAGGTACAGTACTCTGCTCCTTCATCAAATAAAGGTATGGTACTCTGCTCCTTCATCAAATAAAGGTACAGTACTCTGCTCCTTCATCAAATAAAGGTACAGTACTCTGCTCCTTCATCAAATAAAGGTACAGTACTCTGCTCCTTCATCAAATAAAGGTACAGTACTCTGCTCCTTCATCAAATAAAGGTACAGTACTCTGCTCCTTCATAAAAGGTATGGTACTCTGCTCCTTCATCAAATAGAGGTACAGTACTCTGCTCCTTCATCAAATAAAGGTACAGTACTCTGCTCCTTCATCAAATAAAGGTACAGTACTCTGCTCCTTCATAAAATAAAGGTACAGTACTCTGCTCCTTCATCAAATAAAGGTACAGTACCCTGCTCCTTCATCAAATAAAGGTACAGTACTCTGCTCCTTCATCAAATAAAGGTACAGTACTTTGCTGCTTCATCAAATAAAGGTACAGTACTCTGCTCCTTCATCAAATAAAGGTACAGTACTCTGCTGCTTCATCAAATAAAGGTACAGTACTCTGCTCCTTCATCAAATAAAGGTACAGTACTCTGCTCCTTCGTCAAATAAAGGTACAGTTCTCTGCTCCTTCATCAAATAAAGGTACAGTACTCTGCTCCTTCATAAAAGGTATGGTACTCTGCTCCTTCATCAAATAAAGGTACAGTACTCTGCTCCTTCATCAAATAAAGGTACAGTACTCTGCTCCTTCATCAAATAAAGGTACAGTACTCTGCTCCTTCATCAAATAAAGGTACAGTACTCTGCTCCTTCATCAAATAAAGGTACAGTACTCTGCTCTTTCATCAAATAAAGGTACAGTACTCTGCTCCTTCATCAAATAAAGGTACAGTACTCTGCTCCTTCATCAAATAAAGGTACAGTACTCTGATCCTTCATCAAATAAAGGTACAGTACTCTGCTCCTTCATCAAATAAAGGTACAGTACTCTGCTCCTTCATCAAATAAAGGTATGGTACTCTGCTCCTTCATCAAATAAAGGTACAGTACTCTGCTCCTTCATCAAATAAAGGTACAGTACTCTGCTCCTTCATCAAATAAAGGTATGGTACTCTGCTCCTTCATCAAATAAAGGTACAGTACTCTGCTCCTTCATCAAATAAAGGTACAGTACTCTGCTCCTTCATCAAATAAAGGTACAGTACTCTGCTCCTTCATCAAATAAAGGTACAGTACTCTGCTCCTTCATCAAATAAAGGTACAGTACTCTGCTCCTTCATAAAAGGTATGGTACTCTGCTCCTTCATCAAATAGAGGTACAGTACTCTGCTCCTTCATCAAATAAAGGTACAGTACTCTGCTCCTTCATCAAATAAAGGTACAGTACTCTGCTCCTTCATCAAATAAAGGTACAGTACTCTGCTCCTTCATCAAAGGTATGGTACTCTGCTCCTTCATCAAATAAAGGTACAGTACTCTGCTCCTTCATCAAATAAAGGTACAGTACTCTGCTCCTTCATCAAATAAAGGTACAGTACTCTGCTTCTTCATCAAATAAAGGTACAGTACTCTGATCCTTCATCAAATAAAGGTACAGTACTCTGCTGCTTCATCAAATAAAGGTACAGTACTCTGCTCCTTCATCAAATAAAGGTACAGTACTCTGCTCTTTCATCAAATAAAGGTACAGTACTCTGCTCCTTCATAAAAGGTATGGTACTCTGCTGCTTCATCAAATAAAGGTACAGTACTCTGCTCCTTCATCAAATAAAGGTATGGTAGTCTGCTCCTTCATCAAAGGTGTGGTACTTTGCTCCTTCATCAAATAAAGGTACAGTTCTCTGCTCCTTCATCAAATAAAGGTACAGTACTCTGCTGCTTCATCAAATAAAGGTACAGTATTCTGCTCCTTCATCAAATAAAGGTATGGTACTCTGCTCCTTCATCAAATAAAGGTACAGTTCTCTGCTCCTTCATCAAATAAAGGTACAGTACTCTGCTGCTTCATCAAATAAAGGTACAGTACTCTGCTCCTTCATCAAATAAAGGTATGGTACTCTGCTCCTTCATCAAAGGTGTGGTACTTTGCTCCTGCGAGCTGCGGATGAACAGTGGATATACATGGTCCTTTATCAAAGATATGGTAAGTTCTCTGTGGTACAGTGTACACGCGATGTGGTTCTCATTGTAATTTGTATGGTGGTAGCTCCAGACAGAATAATATATGACCTAATTGTGTTTTTACTCGAATTAACCTCAAACGGCCTGCTTTTAACAAACAAAAAAGTGCATAAAAAAGCATTCCCTTTCACAACACACTAGGCACACGATGGCCAGCAAACCAAACCACTGCTGCAACCTACACTACAACTTACAAAACTCCTTGTTTGAGCAAATCGGCCTAGACGTGACAACTTAATCACGTAATTGCTGCTTTGAGGAGTGGCAGAAAGTAGGAGACTGAATGGGAAACTTGGGAAACTTGGGAAACTTGGGAAACTCCCTAGCTCTTGTACGAGAGCGTACAAATTCTGATTGTTCTATGTAACTGCTCGGGGAATAAACATATTATCCCTAGACATTTTACAGTTTTAAATGAATATTTAGGGTCTGGGATAGAAAGAAACGGTGAGCTTTTCGCTAAAGGTTAGTTTTAGAGTAATAAGTACGATTGCTAAAAAATTGGATGTTTTCTCAAATGATTTTTCATAGCTCGTCATTGACTGGGCCAGCTGGGGCCTTAGGCGTACAATTGCGATATCCGGCCTGGTGTCGAAGAATGAAATTTTGTGAGGTTATAAAAGTAAAAGTATGCGCGCACGGAACTACTCAATGTAAAGTTTCAATATTATAAAATAATATATTAACTCAGTAAGATTGCATTATTTTATGAGCTGTATTACATCAACATTCAACACAGTTGAGTACGGGATAAGTTGTTATGCAATATACATGGATACTCAATTCCTTCGCAAATGAAGCGAGTGATGACAAATTTCTGACAAACTCTGACAAATTGAATACTCAATAATTTATCATATATATTGAGGCTCTTATTCTCTAACTAAAAACTGTCGAGTTTAGTGGGGTCTCGCCAGTCGACAGTGTCACTGCCAATTGAAAGTTATCAAGATACGATGTTCTCTTACCTGATTGCATCAATAAGTGACTGTAGATCGGAATAACATTGAAAACATTCTCTAAAACAGGAAGATTGCCAGTTTAACCTTAGTGAGGCTGGAGTCGGTACTGCATAACACATTGTTGAAATTTCATAAAAGTAAAAAAGTAAGGTGTAGCTTTAGGCGGCTAAACCAACTAGGTTCTCCGCCAGTTTTGCTAAGCTATGAATTCCAAGAAATGGTCGAAACCTTTAAACGATCAAACGATCAAATTAAGCAGAAAAAGCTTCTGTTAACGATTCCCAGAAATCACTACTGTAGTCTTATGTAGATGTAGTGTGACTACAGCTACATAAGTTGGGAATTAGCTCTTCACCGCCAGAACAATTGTGCAATTTGCTCCAGGAAAGAACCGTAGAATGAAGACAATCCAGTCAATTGCAATAAAAAGTTAATGCATATATCAGCCAAGTTTCTACGCACAGCACGCTACGTCAATAAAGCCACTCCCTTCTGAAAAAGGAATGGTTTCTGGTTCAGTTATAACACCTGTCTCACGCAAATAATAGGAAGGTGAGAATGTCAGAACACGGCTCCTAGTTTTCTGAGCTCACTGTATTGAACCTGGACATATTTTAATTTTTGAGATATTTCACTTTTTGAGATGTCTTACTTTTTGAGATATTTAATTTTTGAGATATTTCACTTTTTGAGATATTTCACCTTTTGAGATATTTTACTTTTTGAGATATTTTGCTTTTTGAGATATCTTGCTTTTTGAAATATTTCTTTTGTGAGATATTTTACTTTTTTTCTTTAAAAAAAAACATTTATCCTGTATTTTAGCATAAGCTACAATATAAATTACTGCTCTGCTCACTTTCCAATTTCTGAGGAAGTTAGATTATACATTACAGTACATTTACAGAGCGCCAGATGGCCACACTAGCTATTAATACAGTAAACTCAAAAAGCTGTGCTTTGTTAAATATTTTTAAATATTTCGATATAAATGGCTAACTTTACTATCAGCTATCTGGCTGGAGAGTGAGGTGGAAAGAAAGGTGGAGCCGGGGGTTCTCGGCCGCATGTCGGTTACAAGTATTATATTAAATCACATTTCTGCTGTGTTCTTGACTGATGCCACCGATACCTCTTACGTCTTACGTCTTACTAGGCATGAATGTTGTCGCTTAGTATAACCTTTCATTACTTACAGCGGCTCGTTGTCGACCGACTATTAAAGAACTAGTCCGAAGTTTTAAGCAATAAGTTTGAAAATGTTGTTAACAAGCTCATTTAGTCCTGGTAACAGGCTGGAAACTTTTTTGTAAGATAAGAAAACATTTACCCCCAAAATCCAGGATAAAAGTGCAATAAACCATACCCAGATAAGATAAGATCAATACGAATAAGAATAAATACAAATGTCAGACCCTTGAAGAGGAGAAAGTAAATTACACCACATAACGTGCTCCTGGAGAATTAAGCCACATTATCTACCTGGCACGCCAATCTCTACTTCTCTATACGGCGCTATTTTCAAGATTCTTGTATCTGAGAGAAGCGAGCAAGAGACTATCAAGCTAGGTAACCATATAATGTGCTCCCGGAGCAACCCCACATTAGCACATTGGAGCAAAAGGCCATGTTGATTGTTGATGGGGGGCAAAAGCGATTCCCAATAAGGGCAAATAAGGGCTAATAGTGAATATTATACGACTTTCTTTTTAATAACAGAGTCAAAATCATGCTGATGTTGATAAATATGAAAAGTGGCGAACAGAGAGAAATGTCTAATAGCACGAAGGGGAGTAAACCTTTGAACTGATCAAGTGATCAGATAATACAAAATAGATCAAGCTGTCGAGCTTGCAATGTAACTGCGACCACTCGGAACAAGTTCAGTTGAAGTTGAACTCGGATTGAAGGCTAAAGCATTAGCACACTATTAAATATCAAAGAAATATATTACAGAATTACCGTTAAAGCTGATGTGATGTTGAGCAATATAATTATTACAGACGCGTGACGCAGCATGATCGAGCTCAAAATGAGACATCGTTTCTCAGAAAGATAATTTTGAAAAGCTGGAGTAGTTCAAAAGGAAAATCAAAGACTGGCCGAACTGTATAACTGTAAGTGAATAATAATAATAGCTTTAAAGAGAATGCTGATAAGTTAATAAGAAGTGAATAAGAAGATAAGTGGATAAGAAGTGAATATAAGTGAATAAGAAATGAATAAGAAGTGAAAACTGCTCGATCAATCAAATTGTTCCCATCATCACCCGGGTGAGGAGGGAAGGGTTGGGGGCCGGGCCGGGGGAGGAGGGAGGGTTGGGGCCGGGGGAGGAGGGAGGGTTGGGGCCGGGGGAGGAGGGAGGGTTGGGGGCCGGGATAGGAGGGGAGGGTTGGGGGGAGGGTTGGGGTCCGGGGGAGGAGGGAGGGTTGGGGGCCAGGGAGGAGGGGGGATTGTGGGCCGGGGAGGAAGGGAGGGTTGGGGGCCGGGGGAAGGGGTTGACAAACCTTAAAGGCAGAGAATTTGTCCTTGTGAGCAGAAGCCAGCTTGGTGTTGTATAGTCTTCTGCAGTACATACCACCTGTGTATTAATTGTGTTGACATTGTGTTAACATTGTGTTAACATTGTGTTAACATTGTGTTAACATTGTGTTGACATCGTGTTAACATTGTGTTAACATTGTGTTAACATTGTGTTAACATTGTGTTAACATTGTGTTAACATTGTGTTAACACTGTGTTAAAATTGTGTTAAAATTGTGTCAACATTGTGTCAACATTGTTTCAACATTGTGTTAACATTGTGTTCACATTTCCAAAGATATACAGAAGTCTCATAAAACAACCCACCAGCAAACTCCCCAACACGGTTCTCCCAGCATCCTCTTGAGCGGGTTTGATACTCCACTCAGCGTTGTACCGTCCCCTCCCTCTCCAGGGGTAGGGCTGTCTCTCCTGGTACCACTGCAGCACAGACAGAGATCATTAGTGGATATTGAATGTTTATTCAGTAATGGCCGCGATATGTTGCGGCCATTTCCTTTCCCCAAATGGAGCATAGCAAACTTAATTTACACAAACAATCCGCCGATTTACCTCAAATCCCGATTTGCTGGCTACCGCGGAGCTGTTTCCCCAAACTCCGCGGAAAATCGGGGTTATAGTTTTACTGTATCAGGTGTTCAGGTGCATTGTAATATAATTTAGACTTGTTTCGCTCACCCATTATTAGTATTATACTTGCATGTGTAAAAGACGTTCTGCGTTCCTTGCTTATAATTTACAAATACATGAATGATGAAAAAAGTAAAAACATGTTTTCCATTTTGATATTACTCGGCTCCCGAATTAATTATAATATATACATTATTCGTCAAACATTCATAATAAATCATTTATTCAAACATATTTTACATTGTTATTAATTGTAATAAATTCAAAGTCCTCTTTTCAAATTCTGTGGAATTTTTTATATCATTTAATCTAATATTAGTGCGATTTAGGGTCATTATTGAATTAATTCTGTTTTTTCTCTTAGGTCTAATATCCAAAATCTGACGACGAGATCATGATCCTATAGGACATTTTCCACCACAGTCAGGCGTAACATTTGCTCCAGGCTCCATTTCACTAGCCAGAAACTTGAAGCTATTCTCGCAGCCCATCCCATTGAACGCGAACCTCTTGGCTTTACCGTATCTTTCAACACATTTCCCCACAAGTGCCCTCTCGTACATCACCTCCTCCTTCATATATATCCGCGCCATCCCATTCTCCAGGTGAAAAGTCCAGTGAGCATCAACAACTCCATGTGTCATATTTCTCATCTTAGCAAGTGGGGTTGGACAGCTGATACAACCAGACAAGTTGATATTTTTCAGGCTCCACTGGAAGGTCCCTAAAACGTTGCCGGGTTCATCGTAGAGTATAATGGAATGAAGCTTCTTCCGGGTAGCCTTATTGTGATGGACTGTAACGGAGATACCATGTGTAGAGGTGGAGAGGTCTTGTTTAACGGTGCACTCCAAGTTGGAGCAGTAGCCACACTCGGGGGTCCAGCAGCTGCAGGTAGGATAAACTTGTGGCTGGCTGGGATCAATCAGCTGAGCTGGGTCGTCCAGCTGAATTTCCTCCGTTGCAGATTCATCCTCTGGTTCAGGTTCTGGATCTGGGAATTTTACAGTACCATCCTTGGGTATCGCACGGATGTAGTAACCCTCCATGTTCCTGAACGCTATCCTGTCCACCTCCGCATCTCCAAGTGCACGGCACTTTTTAGGTAGTCCTGTTTTCCAAGAACTCACTTCACCCTCGTCAAAATGTTGCAAGTATTGTAGTTCTCCATCACATGTCAGTTCAACATTTTCCTGGTTAAAGTTCCAGCTCCAAATCTGCTCCTTCTCTCCACCAGCCGGGAAACTTCGGTAGGGTTGAGGAATCACATCACACTCTTCAATCTTAACGTCGTATCCTTTGTCGTATTTTATTGTGTGCCAGAGCAAACGACCGACTCTATTCTCCCAGCTACCAGCGTATAGCAAGATCATCATGCTTGTTGGTTTGTCAGTCCTGAAGAGTGACTTTGAGGAAGGGTTGGTGTCGTAGACATCAGGACGGAATGCTTTCACCTCCAAGTTGTACTGGCTAAGAGGAAACCTTACTCTTTCTCCGTTCAACTTGAGAAGCTTCCATTTGGCGAGAGAAGGGTCAATTGTAGCTGACAGGACTGAGCCAAGCAAAGCCAGGCCCACTACAGCCAACATCTTCCTGGATACAGAAAATTAGATTGTAAAAAATAACCAAATTGTCGGCAATCCACATAATAATGAAGAAAAATGAATGGTAAAGCAAAGTTGGGCAATGCAAAATCTGTACGTGCGTTTAATAAAAAACAATGCCCAATGTGCATAATTGTTTTTCTGCCCAATGTGCATTGTTTTTCTCAAACTTAAGTTTGCAACACTTCGCCTACGCAGAAAAACTTGCAAGAAATCAGTGAGAGCAGAAAGATGAGGTCAGCTCTCGAATTTATTTGCCAACAAGACTACAACCACCCTCAAATTAGATTTCACGAATACTGCAATGCCAGCGCAACAAACCTTTGCTACAAAATAGTGCGATTCAGTTTTCAATCAACTTGTAATGTTCCATAAATGTAACCAACATTTTTCAACGTTGCTCAATTAGCGATTCAATAAGGTAAGCAATCAGAAGGACACTCCATATCATGTTTATAGCCCACTCACAAGTAACATCGTCGCAAATATGGCCACCTTTCCGGTTGGGAGAGGAGTGGAGACAAAAATCAGATTTCAAAAGAGGTGATATATAGAGTTTGACTTGAGTGTTACGCGCGGTCGTTGTGTCTTCAAAATATCAATATAGGCTTTAGCAAGGAATCAAGTTACTGGGCCGCGCTCAGCCTGTCATTCCGCCTAATCTCTATTCTATGTTTATGAACATGATACTGATAGCCTGAGGTCCTCAGGTAAGAATCAAGCAACATCCAGGGCATATTTCTACCGAAGCAGATCTAGATATGATGCAACCTAAGTATCGCCGAAGAGACAAAGCAACATTTACGGAGCAGATCGTTTCTGTTCCGCTCCACAAGATTTTCAGGTTCAAGTCAAAAAGTCTACGAATAAATTTAATTGATTTTTACAAAAATATATTGCAAAACGTGTTATACGGGAAAATTAACTGTTACCGACTGGCAGAAAATTGACTGCTGAGAATTAGTAATCTTTATGGTCTGTTTTGCAAAACTTTAATTCAATTTTTTCTGCATTTATGCAACGACTTTAGACTAGAGTATCAATTATATAATTAATTATTTCTGGAAGTCAGGGACAAAATGATCAAACCATAATTTGTTAGAATAAGACAATAGAAGTGGAAAGGTGTGAAAGAATTTAATTTATCCGGCCGGTGCATGGCAGGAAATCAGACTGATTTTTAATGTAAGAAAGCCTTTTGTTAACTCGTTAATAAACATTTATTAAAAAAACTTTTAATAGCAATGACTGTTATCATAACTTCATAAAGATCAGATAACGAATGCCGTGCCTGCAAAGGGCATGTCCTAATTATTATAGCACTGACTAACGACTATAACAGTATTATATTTAATTTGAATTTTTATGTATCATCTCCAAATCGGCTCAATCGATTGTCCCTTTCAACACTATTAACCCGTAAGAAAAGGTCCTAGACTCTCCGTTATGTCCGTATCCCGAATTAGGATTCATTAGGCTTTGCAACATATTCAGGCATGAACACATAATTCTACGTCAAACTTGGAACAGTCTCACTCAAATTTAAGACTGCAAACTTGAACAGTTCGCAAGTCCGTTGTAATCTTATCCCCGAGTGAACTTACTCGCCACATATATCACGTATATCATCTTAACTAAAAATCTTACTAGACTATGAGTATGAACAAACATTTTGGTAAACAAAATTTAGTTCAATATTTAAACTTTTTGTCTTCATCACCCGCTGATTTGGTCGCTGAGTTTGCCTACCTGTCTCCTTCATACAGGGACCCCTGAGGAATATTTTAACCGTCTATACCGGCCGTTGGCATCATGACAATTATTTAACAATTTTTTAAAATAATCGTTTATTTTCTGATATAATTGTTTTCCTTTCATATTGCCGAGAAGGTGTATTTGCAAAAGGCAAAATAACCCGCCCTGGAAGGAGTCGGTTATTAATATAAATCTAGAGATTACTTTATGGTGGTATGGTGGCGAAGATTATTTACATAATGAGTACCTTGTAATACTGTAAATGTAATATTTATAAGCACACTGGAGACTGGTGCAAACATTGAGTTGTACGGGTGTGAGGTGCATGCAATGACCGGCAACGATATTAATGCAACTTAGCACCTGTCTAACTTAGTGTATAGGTGCTACTCTCCCCTTCCGGCTTTAGTTCTATCTCCAGTCGTCTCACGTACCAGGCCTTTTCATAGTTAACTGATCCAGGCGGACCACATTTCAACAAAAATGAAACTAGGATCGGTTTTTTAATATGTGCATGGAGAACTTGCGTTTGATTCGTTTTGATTCATACAGGTTTATAAATTGACAAAAATACGCGCGATTATATTTCTAGTCGTAATTAGATATTTCATGGACCAACGCTATGATCATACCCTCGCAGCTACACCGGCTGAAGAATCATTAAGTATTTAGAATTGAAATCTCTATATACCTCACATCCTAAAATTCTATTCCCCTCTTTAGCTTTTCTGTTCTTGACCTCGGTGTCACCATCTTCCAAGTCAGATACCAATACATCACTGCTTTTCCCGTACTCCTCCCATACGCTGAGGTATACGACTTTGTTATCGAAAATCATAATAGGGCATAATGTTTCCGAAAATATGTAGTATGCTCAAAGGGTAAAATTTGTCAATTATTCTTTGTTTGAAGACTCGATAAAAACGGAAAATCTATTTATATTAAACTTAAAGATAGGATGATGATTAATCACTCTACACTCGACTTTCACGTGACTTTTTTAATCCGCTCTCTAGGTGGCCCTGGATGACTATTAGAAACCCTAACCTTCTAATTTTATGATGCCAACCCTAACCCTACCCCAATCCGTAACAAAAGCACATGATGAAACCCTAACCCTAATGTGAAATTAGGCCAACTCCCTTATATGGTCATATCACGTGATCGAGACAGTTTTTTACCAATATCTCGCCAGGGGAGCATTTTAACCCTATGACATGGGGGTGATTCGGAATCAGTGTCCGAAAATACATCGATTCAGGTTGGTTTTCAACTGTCAGGGGACCTTTTAGAAAAATCTCGAAGATCGACTGTAGAGTGCAGATTTAGCACAGTCGTTAAAGATAAGGACCTGTCATTGAAGACATTGATCTTGTGTCCAGGAGTAGCAGGACTGGAGGTCCTCACCCCCATATCCTGGAGATCTGATCGGATCTTACCCAACGACCCCTCTTTCCTCTTGACCTTAGTCGTCTGCTTTAACTTCTCCAGCGCCTTTTCAGTGCTCTTCTGTGAAATACACTGAGTGATAGTAAGTGAAGTACTTTTAATGTTTTGTGTGCTTTGCCGCATTAAAAAGTATCAGGATAAAATTGAAAGCGTAATCATGGAGACTATTATAAAGATTGAAACTATAAACCCTGTTCAGGATCGGTTCGGTTCTAGCTGCACAACTGAACCAAACCTAGTTGAATATCAGCAGCGTAACACTGCCAGCTTTACCTGTTGAATCAGGTCCAACAAAATTACCAATCAACAAACCTTGTCCTGGAGCCCAGTCTCCCCCTCCAGAGTCCGTCTCCTCCAAGCTACAGCACCAAGAGAGGAGGAGCTGGTAGTGGAGACAGGAGTCCACAGGTTGACAGTTGCAGCTGTTATCTCAGGGCTCTGATTTTCTCTTTTTTGGGAGTCCGCTGATCTCTGGGGGTGACGTTTCGGCTGTACTCGTTTACCGTGCTTACGTACATCATCTTTAGATTTGCTGGGGGAATTGGGAAATGGAATGGCTTGGTGGTAAGAATGAGCTTCGCCGCTTCGGGGTATTAGGACGAAACTATCAGCTACTTTTTCAAGTATGCGACTTCAAACAATCTGCTAGCTGTTTTCCTTAATAAAATCTGTTGTTTTACTAACAACTACTCCAACTAACCTTTTCTTTATGTGATAAGATCCTCGCACCTTTTGAGTGCGTGGTTTTTGGTTAATCCTCAGATCTAAACCAGTTCGATCAGCCTCGTTCCTATGGTGATGTAACTATGGTGATGTAACTATGGTGATGGGCCATGACAGATTATGTCAAATTATTACATTTAACTGTTAGCAGCAATAGTCGGTGCTTTTAAATATACATGTTTGCATTGGAGGGCGACAAAGTCATCAAGGCAAAATAATCATGAAAAGCAAGATTTTCATAGAAAACCAACTGCTTGCATGACAAGATAGTTGCTGCAAAACTAAGTTACACCTACTTGGCCATCTGACTTGCAAACAGGGACAGTGGACTCCTCTTTAAGGGACCGACAAGACCTAACCTCCAGTCATTCCGCTTTCAGATCACGTGTCAAGAAACAGATACAAACACAACGTAATCACAGCACATATGTGTAACTGCATGTGTAAGCTCGCAACGGAATACATCCACAGCTTCCGGTGAAAACTAATCTCTACCCAGAGTATCTGAACTCTGATAGATCTGTAAAAGGGAACACTGCGAGCACCACTTGTGAGCAGTGAAGATCTGGGAGCTGTTTTATATGGATCTTTTACATTTTTAAGTACGGTCATGTGGCAATGTTTAGAGACTCTCAGATCATACTCTCGGTTAAAACCAGTGTAGGTAACTTATTATGTCAACTCTCTTAGAACTTCCATTCCACAGTTTAGTGTTAACATGAGATTACGGCGAGAAAAAAATCACCTTTGTAATTTACTATCCCACAATCACGGTACCTATTCATTATTCTTGGTGTGACCTACACAATGTACATTGTATAATGTACATTTAATGTACAGTACAACAGTACATTATGGTCAGGAGACTTTTCTCCACAAATCCATCTAAAAGCTCACTTTTAAAGCACTCTAGTGCAATCATACCTGGTATTTTGTTGAATCTCCACATTGACTTCGTAACATATTAGCCGAAATAAACATTTTCTTGTCGATATATAACCCTGCTAACTACCTTTCCAACTTTCTGTTCAGGTAGTGTTAACTGTTAAGTAGTGTTCAAAGTGCTACTTAACAGTTAGATATCATGTTTTAGTAAAGACCTACTACCTTGTGCTAAATAACCACTAATAAAAGCGTGATAAGTTGGAGCAAGCAGTTTGTAACTACTTTAAAACTTAAAGCTTAAAACTAAATAGTGTATTTTAACAGAGAAGCACGGGACGGTTAATGTTATCACCATATTCTAGCTCACTACTACTCACTACTACTGCTACTCATTACTATCACCACTTTACAAGTTACCATCATATTCTAGCTCAACTACACACCATGAAACTGTTCCTGGTATTATCCCTTGTACTGTGTGTGGTGGCTGCTGCTGAAGAAATGGATCTGGAATCTATTGAGATCCTCTCACTCGAAGAGAATGAGACTCCGATAAGTAAGGGAGGGATTTTTTTGAGGTCTTTACTGTTCTAGAATATAATGAAATATGGTTATGTTATAATTGAGTAGTTGGGCCAATAATGCGTTCCCTGAAGACTTGACAGTTTGACAGTTGACATCTTCAACCGAAACCGCTTCTACCTGACCAAAGTTGTATAGAGAAACGTGTCCTCATTGACAACTTCAACTGATCACGTGTGGCTATA